>NC_081407.1:603757343-604055335 GCF_030272615.1 Cryptomeria japonica
TTTGTGGTATCCCTTGTAAGGTTACCTTTGACCTTCGAGTAACGATTGCACAACCTCTGTCTTTGGGAGTAATTGTGATTGTAGCAATTGTATCATTGGTATCTGTATATGGTGAAAATGGATAACAATAAACAACAATATTGAAAGGCTAAAATGAATCCAACCACTAAACCCTAGCCTAACAATCAGTAAAGATCCACCATAACATATGAAGATAACCTAAGACAATGCAAAATAACTTCAAATCACAAAGATGATACCATCACATGTCCAATAGGGTTTTGATCTCCATTCTTCCTATCTCCATTGATCTTGTTTGATATGCTTGCTCTCAGATTTTTGTATGCACAAGAGCTCAACAAAGAACGGAATGTGGTTGCAAGTAGGATCGTAGTGTAGCCAAGTACTCCAAAATCAGTCATTAGGATGTGTCATTAGGGTTTGACAATGAAGAAAGCATCTCCTTAAATAGAAGACACAATATGAAATGGAGGGATAAGATTGAGAGGTGTAAAAAGGAGGTCGGCTAGGATTAGAGGGTAGGTAAAGGAAATAATAAAATAATGAAAGGGTTAGGTAGTGTATGAATTAAGAGATGAATGACATGTGTCATGGGTAGAAAAAGCTAATGAATTAATTAAATAAATAAATATTTATTTAATTAATAGAAGAAGTAGGACAATTAAATAAATAAAATATTTATTTAATTTAGGAAAGGGATAATTTAAATAAATAAATGTATTTATTTAAATGAGAAATAAGGCTAGAAGAGGATAAATGAATTAATTAAATAAATAAAGATTTATTTAATTAATAGAAGAATTAGGCTTAGATAATTAAATAAATAAAATATTTATTTAATTAGACATGACAATTTTGGGTGTCTACATTTTGCCCCTCTTTGAGACAATGCGGCTTGTCGCGTTGTTTCAAAGAAGATAAGATGAACTGATACAAAGTTGCCCCAAGATGGGAATTATATGCCCCCTCGAGAGATTGGATGAAAATGTCTGAAAAGATTGCAGACAATCTCTCGATAAGAAAGAAAGGCTAGAATGGACTGACTGGATAAAGTGACAAAGTCACGGGATGAGAAAGACTGACTCGGGAAACGAAGACGAGGGCTAGGAGTAGGCTATAAGATAGACCACGGGCAAAAGACATCCTCATTGTCATCCACACCCTTAGAAGATCACAGTGCAGAGCGAGAAAAGAGCAGCAGCAGTCAGCAGCGATGGCTTCCATTCATAGATTCGACCGTGTTCGCCGATTCCAGCGACCAGCCGATGCAGGAGAGCCGGTAAGTACCCGAAAACCTCCTCGTACTTTCACGCATTTCGAGTTTTGTCATAAATGCATGTTTAGTAGCAATAAATGCGCTAGGAATAGGGTAGTTGAAATATGCAAAAACGCGCAACCGTGTCTGTGTCAGTGCCAGGCGTGTCTGTGTCGGGTCCAGGCGCGTCTGTGCCTGGAACCGCGTTTGTGCTGAATACGGACGCGTTTGTGAAATGTAGAAGTGTCTGTGCCCTGTAGGGGCGTTTATGTCATGCAGGGACGTCTGTGTTCCCTGGTCGCGTTTGTGCATGGTATAGGCACGTTTGTGTTCAGAAAACGCGTCTGTGTTGCAGAGGCGCGTTTATGCAGTCTATAAGCGCGTTTGTGAGTTTAAAGCGCGTTTGTGTGTTAAAAGCGCGTTTGTGTGTCAAAATGCATGGTTTTAGTCTTTTAGGTCAAATCGGCAGTTCTGTGATGAACATACGCTGTTGATTGGATAAGCTGCTGAGAGGAGACACTCAAGCAGGTCCTCTAGGAAGACTAGGATAGATCAAGGCACTTTGTGATGAACAGGGAGCACCAAGATAGGCAGCACTTTGTGATGAACAGGGAGTGCGAATGTGAGTGACACTTTGTGATAAACAGGGAATGTCACACACGTAGTACTTTGTGATGAAAAGGGAGCACTACTAGGATAGATAGCAACACTTTGTGATGAACAGTGAGTGTCACTAGGATAGGTAAGCGTATGCATTTAGGTAGCAAGTAGCATTTTGTGATAAACAGTGAATGCCACGATAACTGACAAGATTGATTGTGTGACTGCAGGAGTATTTGCCGATGTTGGAGTCACGGGAGAGATTCCCATCGATTCAGAGGTTGCGACCAGAGTTGTCGATCCAGGATAGGATTTCCATTGAGGAGATGGGTCTTACACATGTGCTATTTGTGCCTGAGTTTCGGGCAAACATGGGGTTGCTGACTGCATTGGCTGAGAGATGGCACTCTGAGACGTGCACGTTTCACCTGCCGATGGGTGAGATGACAGTGACATTGGAGGATGTGTATAGGATACTGCATATCCCGATCAATGGAGAGTTGATTCCATACGATCGTGATGGTGACAGGGAGGCATTGAGACGGGTGTTTCAGGATCCCGGTTTGGAGATGCGAGCAGGTCACGTGGCCTGGGATACCATGACCGCCACAGGTTTAGCATTGCCGACTGTTATTGGGGGAGCTATCAGTGGGTATTTATGTCCGGACAGAGCCACACGAGGATTGGCAGTTGGCTGGGGAGGGGCATTGGAGACACTGATGATAGAGCACACCAGGTATGCATGGGGGCCATGTGTCCTGGCCCATTTGTACTATGAGCTGCATCAGTTTGTGTACCACGGATCAGTGGGCTTGGGCTGCGGCGTTACTCTCCTTCAGGTGTGGGCATATGAGCACCTTCCCATCACACGGCCGATCCACTTCAGAGGTAGAGGGCAGGGACGGAGCTTCGTGCATTTGTACGACATGATCACATCCCAGCCTCGGATTGGTAGATTGGAGCATTGGAGGCGCGTCATAGATGACATAGACATGGTTATCTGGAGGCCGTACCTAGGGTGCGAGGAGTGGGACGACGACGCATTGGAGCTACCCTATGCATTCAGGAGCAGGTATCTAATTGGGCGGACGCCCTATATTTTGGAGAGGCAGCTTGTTGACAGGGTATGCAGGCAGTTTGGGCGGATTCAGCGGATGCCACGAGGCTCAGGCATGTATGCCCGTACAGTTAGAGATCAGGTACAGTTCGGGCCACTGCTATCATATGATCAGGCCGTGACACAGCTGGCGGAGATGATGCCATTACCATGGGACATGTGGCCGGAGGTAGAGGATGCCGGGATGGACGCAAAGTACTCTGCGTATTGGGCAGAGCATCCCTTTCCGAGATTGACAGATCCGGGAGAGCTGCTGGAGGGAGAGGACGGGGGGATGATGATGATGATGGTGGAGGAGATGGAGGCAGGGGCAGACGGAGGCGAAGAGGAGTGGTGGGGGAGAGGCGAGTAGCACCTCGGAGGGAGGGAGGACAGGAGAGAGAAGCTCCGGTGGTGAGGGGTCGGGGTGGATTACCCCTACAGGTACCAGCAGCACAGGGTCCTAGACAGGGACCTAGATAGGTGCAGGGACAGGGACAGATACAGGCACAGGTACCTATTCAGGCACCTAGACAGGTGCAGGCAGAGGCACAGGGACAGGTACCTGTAGAGGAGGAGCCGCAGGCAGAGGCTGAGGGCGGAGATCCTGAGGAGGATGAGCTGTTGAGGCTGCGAGAGATCTGCCAGGGCCAGGCAGATGAGATTGAGGATTTGGTGCGGGAGAGGGATCACCTCAGGATCAGGCTCAGGGACACAGAGCAGGAGAGGGACCAGGCCATCCAGAGATATACTGAGGCTGAGACAGCTCTGAGGGCAGGGAGGCGGGTAGCAGAGGATGCAGGGGCAGGCTACGCATATGTGCTGCGAGCCGGAGAGGAGATCGCCTATTGGAGGGATCTGTACTATGCTGCCGTGCCAGCAGATCAGCGGACGAGGAGCTTCCATAGATCGTCGCGCACAGCGACGGCTACGGGAGGGAGTCGCAGGAGGCAGGCGTCCAGCGGTGGGGTCATGGGCCCTCCACCACCACCAGAGAGACAGGGGGATCCTGGAGCGGGTCCATCTACAGCTCAGACTCCGTCGAGGCCAGGCGGCTCCGAGGGAGGGAGTTCATCATAGCCATAGAGGGCTCCCCATTGTATCAGTATATGTATCATTTTTTGTATTGTAGACACCTGCGGGTGATTCTTTTGTAGCCATATGATTCTTTTGACATCATTGTATCATGACACATTTTGATTATATATGAGATGATTCATTTTTGCGGCAGCTATATGCATGTGTACCTTATGTGATGAGATGTTCTTATGATGCATGTTTTATGATATGGATGCTTATATGATGCGATGCAATATATATTTTTATTCTTTTATGTTGTATATGTGATGCATGATGCAAATGTGAATGTATGTAATGCAAATGAATATGATAATGCAAATGATTATTTACATAATGAAAATGTGAGATGTGCTAACATGTGTTGTATGCAGGATGTGATGCAATTGTGATATCTATTTGTATGTATGAAATGCTTATATGTGGTGATGCAGGTGTAACTATATGAAATGCAAATGTTTTTTGGTGTGTCAGTATACTTAGTCATGTGACAGCGGGCTACGCCGACTCGAAAAGGACAATGGAAGTCAATCAAGAAAGGGGGATGGAAGACATAAGATATGAACGTGAAAGAGCTTCTTGTGCGTTATCATCATTGAGCTTTATTATGGCAGAATAGGTTATGACAATCGAGGCATATGTTCGACCCAGAAAGTCATTGTACCTGTTTGCATGGAGATAAGACAGTCACAAACAAGGAATGCCCCAGTTCATACTAGACTCACAGTGTCCTCATATCCTTGGACAAGTCATAGCATTACTAAAAGACAATCAACAGACAACAAATGCAAATAGGTGATGATACCCCATCCTCGCCTTTCTAGTCAAAGACATCCTGGAGATAGAATCTCTAGTCAAAGACATCCTGGAAAAGCTAAAAGACATGTCACCAAAAAGATAAAATCAAAAGAAAACCAAGACTCGACACCAACATCCACTGTAGTCCTCAAGTTTAGTGTCTCTTGTCACCTGTATAAGTCTTATTTGATTGTGGTTACAATGTTCACTTTCACAGAAAGGATAGATAGCACTGAACCATAATGTTGTCTGAGTCTGTTGAAAGATTTGATTTGTTGAAGCCCATTGTTGCTGCTGTGTCTCATCTGAAACTGACTGAATCCATGAAACTGATACTTTATTGTGGAGAAGATGAAACTTTATTGCGGATTTGTGCGCGGATGTTGCTTTATTGCGGATTGTGCGCGAATAGACTTGAAGGAAGCTGGAAGAAACTGTACTCCTCGAAACATGTGATGTTCTCAGTTCCACACCCATTACTAGACGTAGGAATTGGCTGTAGTCACAGATAGGATCTGATTTATTATGGATGGAAAGGGAGTGAAAAGGGAGGGTTATGGATGGCTAACCAATCTTAGGTAGATCAATAACAAGCCATGATGGGAATGGGTAAGTTTATTGTGGATGAATAGGATGTGAGTGTGTGCAAAGTGAAAGGATGAAAATGGATAACAATAAACAACAATATTGAAAGGCTAAAATGAATCCAACCACTAAACCCTAGCCTAACAATCAGTAAAGATCCACCATAACATATGAAGATAACCTAAGACAATGCAAAATAACTTCAAATCACAAAGATGATACCATCACATGTCCAATAGGGTTTTGATCTCCATTCTTCCTATCTCCATTGATCTTGTTTGATATGCTTGCTCTCAGATTTTTGTATGCACAAGAGCTCAACAAAGAACGGAATGTGGTTGCAAGTAGGATCGTAGTGTAGCCAAGTACTCCAAAATCAGTCATTAGGGTCTGACAATGAAGAAAGCATCTCCTTAAATAAAAGACACAATAAGAAATGGAGGGATAAGATTGAGAGGTGTAAAAAGAGAGGTCGGCTAGGATTAGAGGGTAGGTAAAAGAAATACCAAAATAATGAAAGAGGTAGGTAGTGTAGAAAATAAGAGATGAGTGACATGTGTCATGTGTAGAAAAAGATAATGAATTAATTAAATAAATAAAGATTTATTTAATTAATAGAAGAAGTAGGACAATTAAATAAATAAAATATTTATTTAATTTAGGAAATGGATAATTTAAATAAATAAATGTATTTATTTAAATGAGAAATAAGGCTAGAAGAGGATAAATGAATTAATTAAATAAATAAAGATTTATTTAATTAATAGAAGAATTAGGCTTAGATAATTAAATAAATAAAATATTTATTTAATTAGACATGACAATTTTAGGTGTCTACATTTTGCCCCTCTTTGAGACAATGCGGCTTGTCGCGTTGTTTCAAAGAAGATAAGATGAACTGATAACAATCAGTAAAGATCCACCATAACATATGAAGATAACCTAAGACAATGCAAAATAACTTAAAATCACAAAGATGATACCATCACATGTCCAATAGGGTTTTGATCTCCATTCTTCCTATCTCCATTGATCTTGTTTGATATGCTTGCTCTCAGATTTTTGTATGCACAAGAGCTCAACAAAGAACGGAATGTGGTTGCAAGTAGGATCGTAGTGTAGCCAAGTACTCCAAAATCAGTCATTAGGGTCTGACAATGAAGAAAGCATCTCCTTAAATAGAAGACACAATAAGAAATGGAGGGATAAGATTGAGAGGTGTAAAAAGGAGGTCGGCTAGGATTAGAGGGTAGGTAAAGGAAATAATAAAATAATGAAAGGGGTAGGTAGTGTATGAATTAAGAGATGAATGACATGTGTCATGGGTAGAAAAAGCTAATGAATTAATTAAATAAATAAATATTTATTTAATTAATAGAAGAAGTAGGACAATTAAATAAATAAAATATTTATTTAATTTAGGAAAGGGATAATTTAAATAAATAAATGTATTTATTTAAATGAGAAATAAGGCTAGAAGAGGATAAATGAATTAATTAAATAAATAAAGATTTATTTAATTAATAGAAGAATTAGGCTTAGATAATTAAATAAATAAAATATTTATTTAATTAGACATGACAATTTTGGGTGTCTACAGTATCATAAGCTGTTTTATCTAGATTTATATTAAATCCTTCTTCATAATCCCAATGTGTATGTTTGACATTCATAATATGTTCAATGAGTCCATCTTCAAACCAATCTGAGTGAGATGGTTGATCCTGCCCCCAGTCTTGGAGACAAAGATTCGTATCCTTATCGTACTTTGGTCCTTCGGATATCATGAAAATTTGATTGTCATCTTTATGAGTGTCTTGATATTGGTCTTCCCGATCAGATGTTTCTTGTGAATCTTTGTTTGTCGTATCTCCTGAACTAATGGCATGAATAGTGTAATCGTAGGAGACTTTCATGTAGTTAGCTGTGTTGTCTTGGGTACCTGATGTAGTTGCTTTTCCCTTGTCATGCTTGACAAACGGATCCTTAAATATCGTATGATTTGTGTTTGCTGAGGTCTTATCCGCATCAATTGTGATGTCCCCTTGGTCTATCATATCTTGGACCAAGTTTTTTAGTTTGTAGCAACTTGTCATTTTGTGGCCTTTAGTCCTATGATAATCGCATAAATCATTGTCATTCCACCATGTAGGTTTGAACAGACCTGGTTCGTATACTCTTACCTCAGGTAGAGTGATCATGTTTGTCTGTATTAACTTTTTGAGTGCCGACTCAATAGGTTCTCCTAAAGGTGTGTAATTTCTTCTTGGAGTGTTTACCTTGGGGTATCTTGTGTTCGTATTTTGCATAGCATTTACATTGGTGTTATTCCTAGTATGTGGATTTGTTGATTGACTCGTTCCAAATGATAAAATGGGTTGGGTTCTGTTCATAGTTCTAGCGTCTACAACACCATCATTGGTCACGTTTTTGTTTTTTGACCTAAACTTAGATTTGTCACTATTGTTTGTGTTGCCATACTTAATTAGACCTTGTTCTATCAAGCCCTTCTCACATTTGAGAGCCTTTTCTGTGATTTGTTTGAATGTGGTAAGGCACTGCATTTGTATTGGATACTTAATCTTTGGAATCAAGTTTTTTGTAAACATATCCACTTGCTCTATTTCTGGGATAACTGTCTTGCATCTTCTGTAAAGAGCCCTCCATCATTGTATGAAGGATGCAAATGTTTCATTCTCGTATTGCTTAGCTGCACATAAATCCATCAAAGTAACCGAGGTGTCAATGTTCTGCGAGAAGTTTGCAATAAATTGTTCAGCTAATTCTCCCCATGACGTGATGGCTGGTGGTAGATGTGAAAACCACTCTAAAGCCGGACCTCCCAGACTTTTAGGGAATAGTCTCATTAGATAAGTATCTTCCGAGGCAACTTCTATACATGCCGTGAAAAATTCTTTGATATGATCTCTAGGATCACCCTTCCCTCGGTATCTATCAAATTTGGGTGTTTCAAAGTGTTGTGGGAAAGGTGGCATGTATACTGTGTGATCAAATGGATAAGGACATAAGTCCTGCATTGTGTAGCTCTTTTTGTTGGTACTAGTTTGCATGGTTGTCATCTGTTGTTGCAAACTCTGTATTTGTTGTGTCAAAATATTGATTGATGTCAAAGGTATACCTTGTGTGTTTGTATGTCCCACAATAGGATTCGTGGTTGCATAACTAGGAGGTTGTTGGAATGTACCAAGATTATAACTTTGTGTGTTGTGTGTTCCCGTAGGTACTGTAAAATAGGTGATATGTGAACCCATGTTTGGTTGACTTGTACCTGTTGTATTGGTAGTACCTGGGTTTGGATTTTGATAACCATATGTGGATCCCATAGAATAGGAAATTGGAGGTTAGTTTACACTTGTCGCTTGCATTTGAATAGGTGTTGAGATACTTGACATTATCGGTAGGCTCTGTGATGGTATACTAGCATTGATCACTGCAGATGTCATGCTTGTTTGAAAGTTTGCACTTGTGTTGACATTTGTTGGAAGAGGTACGTTTTGAGGAAGACTAGAGGTCGTTGCTTGTATTTGCGTCAAGGGTAATGTTTGATTGTTATCTTGACCTAAAGTTTTTCCTGGTGGTAAAATCTTTGTGACATCAAAATCCTCAGGTAATTTTGCCCCATTTTGTATTAATAGCGAAAGTTACTTGTCCCTATCATTATGTATAAGTGCATCTAGGATCATGAGGACATGCGGGTCTTGCTGTGCGGACTCAATTTCTTCCTTTGTCAGATGTTGTTGTAATTTGTTTATGGTGGACATTGTCTATGTACCTGAGTGTTGACCTGTTGACATGTCCATGTTCCAAGTAGGGTTTATAGACTGTGTGTTGTTCGGGTCCATTATTCCTTTTGCTTTTTTGGACCTTGTGAAGAGCATCTAAAAACATCCTATATGATGATGGTTTTATGCAAGATGATGAACTAACAATAGACAGTAGATGTAAATATGAGGTATGCAATACTATACTAGACTCTCTATTGAGGATTTTGATGTGAGACCTTTTTAACCTTTCTAGCTTTCTCTAATGCAAGTCTTTCCATTTGTTGACAAAGTTGTTCGACCTCAATCTCTCTATCAATCTTATGGGCAATCCTAGACTCAATATCTATCTCGTATATAACTCCCATATACTGGGGTGCACTTCTTCTTAAATCCCAAGCTAAGTTAGCTATACCATCAATGATTTCTCGTTGACCGCCGTTTGGAACTAGATTAGGTTGCTCGAAGGGGAGCAAGCCATCACCTGGGAGACCCATGAAGGCACATGCTATGGAATTATAAATGATAATGGACTTAGATGTATATGAGGTCTAGGTGTAGACGTATATGAGGACAATAATGCAAAAAACTTAGGGCGATAATGAGGATGTAAAGATGGGACTATGCAAAAGACTTAGGACGATAATGAGGACATAACATGGGACTATGCAAAAAGACTTAGGACGATAACGAGGACATAAAATAGGACTATGCAAAGGACTTAGGATGATAATGAGGACGTAAAATGGGACTATGCAAAAGACTTAGGACGATAATGAGGACGTAAAATGGGACTATGCAAAAGACTTAGGACAATAATGAGGACATAAAATGGGACTATGCCTAAGATCACAAGTATGTAAGGACGTTTTGAGAATCAGTTTCAAAATGGACTTTGTTTTTGGTAACTTTGCGTGTAAGACAATGTTTTGCATTTTTCCAAATCCGAGAACAATGGTTGGCAGGTATGTATAGTTGATTGACCCAATTTTCATACAATCTCAAAAAATTTAGAGATACGTAGGATAGGGCCTGAAATAGCCCAAGGGACTGAATCAATACTAGTCTATCACAACAATACATAAAAAAGCATGGAAAACAGTCTTAGGTTGGATATTGGACACCATTCAGTGAGGCCCCCGTAGCAAAATACCGAAACAAGATGGATAGATAGAGAGTCTGGAAGCACTGGCTCCACTCCACGACACACACTTCTCGGGCATGCCAGTCTCTCTTACCCCGAAGATCCAAAGATCTTATCACCGAGGGATTTCTGTCTCATAATGTAAGGTACATGAGGGGTATCTATGGGGTACGATCTGCACTCCCGGAACCACTGAACGTAGGATTTTTGGCAAGTAATTTGGTTCTTAGTATTAGGTTTCGAGGGATCCCGATCCAATGATGAATTCTCAGAGCAAGACACTTAAGGCTTTAGTTGAGTTTATCGATGCAGGGAAGGCCTTCACATAAGTCAAATTATATAGCGACTCGAAAAACCCGCTCGAGAGTATGCTGGGAGAGATGATATCCCCAATGCATCCCAATTTGAAGTACCTCTGTGGGGTGATGAAATCCCCAGTCAAAGATACCCCTCACTATGTAGAATAAAATAAAATTTGGATGTCGTTGTCAACTTCCTTCTTTCTCCCTTAGGCCAGATGGTGGGTAGAAAGTCAGTTAGTGCAACAGTAGGTCCACCCCAGACACAATGAAAAGTTCTTTTCCTTTAAGAAAAAGAAAAAGAATTTAATCTAATGCAGCCTGATTCACGTTCTTTTTATAGCCCAAATTTAGGTGTTAGATCTGCATGTGTATGTCAATTTTAAACACCAAATCCAAGAATGAAGGCATACATGCCAATTTTAACCATTTGTTTGATTTTTAAGCACTAAAAACCAAGTGTGAGATACACACATGTCAATTTTAGCCCATGTTCATTTTAAGCACCAACAACGAAGTGTGAGATTATCCATGCATGTCAATTTTAACTGTTGTTGATTTTATGCACCAAAAATTGAAGTGTGAGATTTATCCATGCATGTCAATTTTAACTGTTGTGAGATGTGCATGCAAAATTACTAATCTAATCCTCTCTGCGAATCCACCATAGGCTATAAATAGAAGATTAGTAGCAAAATAAACCAACATAAAATAGAAACTGAGAACTTGACAGAGGCGATTGCGTAATACTACTTGAGCGATTGCGTGATACTTACTAAGTGAATGCGTGAATCTGACAGAGCGAATACGTAAATCTGACAGAGCGAATGTGTGACTTTATTTGCTCGATTGCGTAGCACTAATAGGTGGATTGCGTGATAGAATGCAGACAACAAAAAAAATTAGAAAAATACAAGAAAACTAAACCCGATCAGGAACCTGTGGAACCAATTGTGAAGCCCTAGCCAAATCCCTCATCATCCATTCAATATTGATTAGATCATATTTAACTGTATAAGAAAGAACTAGGCTATTATATCTGTCTAAGGCCAGTTGTTCTTCTGAATCCTGTATCAATTTTTCTGCTTGGAGAAATTTTTGATATCGTTTAGCTTCCCTCCTTTGTTGTTTCGTCCTTCTTGCACCGGAAATTTTGAACTGAACTTTTCTTGCCATAAACTTTGTTAATCAAATCCTGAAATAAAAGAGTAATTTTGATTCCTAATTAACCAAATCTAAGACAAAATTATACAAAATTAATAACAGACAAGAAAAATAAAACAACAATTAACCCTGCGGATGTGTGACCTAGAAAGGGCGATTGCATGATCAAGACAGGGCAATTACGTAACCCTGTCTGGACGAATGCGTGACCCTGAAGGGTTGAACATGTGATTCTATCTATGCGATTGCGTGATGAAAAATCCTTTCTTGAAATTCATGCAACCTGCAAAAAAAATAAAAAATCCACACAATCTGCAAAAATCACACAGAACACAGAAAAAAGATTAAATTGCTGTTAGTTCACGTCGGGTTAACCAACATGTAAAGCGTGCTAGAATTCATCTTAAAGCTATCAATTAGAAACACCAGGGAAATCATGAATCCCTGTCTAATTAACAAACCTAACAAACTAGACAATGAAATAATGGAATCATCAAGCAAAACAGGAATTAAGAATGAAATCAATTCAAATAAAACTCCCTATTCCCAAGATGTGCATATTGCTTCCATTGCTCTTCTTCTCTTCGTGGTATGATGGCTCTCAGATATTGCGCTGGTAACCTACAAGTGGCACAAAGATTTGAAGTTCGTGATTGTTGAAAATGGAGAATGGATGCTCATTTTATAGAAAATTGGAGAAGATTGATTGAAAGGTGGAACAGAATGATCAAGAGGTGTGAACTCAGGTGAGCTCAAATGCAAGTTGATAGATGAACTGCTGATTGTAGGAGTGAAACTCAATAGATTGAATAGATTAACTGAGTCAACTAATTGATGAAAGAGTTGACTGAAGGAAGAAAAAGGATGATTGGAGGAAATAAAGAAGATGACACAAAGAGCTAAATTTAGAAAAAGCTAACTGAAGGATGGAAATAGAAGTTGGAGAGATAT
Organism: Cryptomeria japonica; assembly: GCF_030272615.1. NCBI lineage: Eukaryota > Viridiplantae > Streptophyta > Pinopsida > Cupressales > Cupressaceae > Cryptomeria > Cryptomeria japonica. The sequence goes on from NC_081407.1 coordinate 603,770,116, forward strand.
ATGATTTAATTAATTAATTGATTTAATTAATTAATTTAGCATGTGCTTGCATTTAGATTTAAATTATTAATTTAATCCTTGCATGAGATATTATTCAAATAATTGAATTTATTAATTCAATTTAGCATTTGAATATATTTAGAACTTGACTTTGATTTTCAATTTGGTTTTTGAAATCATGCACATGTATTTGAATTTGGAAGAAATTAGAAGAATATGAAATTAAATGAAATTAGAATTTGGGGATTTGGAATTGGAAGAATTAATTAGTTAATTAAATAATTTAAAGAAACTATTTAATTATTTTAGAAATAGAATTTAATTAAATAATAAAGATTATTTAATTTAAAGTATTAAATTATAATTAATTAAATAATAAATATTTAATTAATACTTTAGAAGAGGGTTGAATGATTAGAGATAGAAATTGAGTAATTAATAATTTATTTAAATAAATAAGATTATTTAAATTGGGAAATTAATCAGAATTAATTAAATAATAAATATTTAATTAATATTTAGAAAATGATTAAATGATGAAATGATGATAGAATAGGAAATAGAATAATTAATAAGAGGAAATATGAAATTAGAAGAATTTAGAAGAATAAGTTTGATTGACTTAATTAAATAATAAAGATTATTTAATCAATTAGAGGAATAATTAGTACATGATCAATGAGACATTTTTAGGTGTCTACAAAATATTTTAGAATTTTTGGGAGTAAATGTTATATCAAAAGGGATTATTCAATTGGGATGTTTTATCCTAGACATGATGAAGGGATATTTCTTGGATATTCAATTTGAAGCAACACATATAGATGTTATAAAAAAAGATTGTAGAAAATTGTGGAGAGTGCAAATGTGAAAGTGGATGAGAAATAAAGAAATCAATCTATATCATATGACAGGGAACCGATAGTGGAAATGATCATAACTGAATCGACAATAACCGTTACATCGGTACAATCAGAAAATTCAACTGTGACTGATGATCAGAACAGTGAACCTGAAGTTTAGAAGACACCAAGGTATATAAGGTTAAATCATTCTAAAGATCAAATCATTGGAGATAGGAACAAGGGAGTTATGACAAGAAGAAGACTGACAAATGAAGAGGTATGTCTTATTTCTCAAATTGAACTGACATCTGTTATAGAAGCTTGTAAACATAAACAATGGTTAAAGGCTATGTAAGATGAATTGGATCAGATAGAGAAGAATGAGACTTGGACTTTATTTCCCCAAACTAAAAATAAGAATGTTATTGGAACTAAATGGGTTTTTAGAAATAAACTAAATGAGGATGGCCAAGTTGTAAGAAACAAGGCTAGACTGGTTTGTAAAGGATATTCTCAAATGGAAGGAATTGATTATGGTGAGACATTTGCACATGTAGCTAGAATTGAAGCTGTTAGACTATTTCTTGCTTATGCAACTTATAAGAACTTTAAGGTCTATCAAATGGATGTTAAATGTGTATTTTTGAATGGTGAACTTGAGGAAGAGGTATACATTAAGAAACTTAATGGATTTTCACTGAAAGATGATAAAGATATGGTTTGCAGGTTAATGAAAGCATTATATGGATTGAAATAAGCTCCTAGAGCTTGGTATGCAAGGTTGGATAAAAATCTTTTGAAGCTTGGTTTTACTAAAGGCAGTGATGACAATAATTTATATTATAAGATCACTGATGATGATATTCTGATTATTGAAGTATTTGTTGATGATATCATTTTTGGAGGTGAAGATAAATTGTGCATAGAATTCCCTAATAATATGAAGAATAAATTTGAAATGTCAATGATTGGTGAGATGATATTTTTCTTAGGTTTGCAGATTACTCAAACTGACAAAGGTATCTTTATCTACCAAACTAAGTATCTAAGGGAATTATTTTGATTAAGTAAAAGCAGGTTTTTGAAAGGAACCCAAACCTTTTACAAAGCAGGAGATATCAAAAGAACTAGAAGAATCCATGCCTGATCACTTCAAAAACTAAAACAGATCCCAATCGAACAAAAAGGGATCACAACCCACATTACATAACATTACATAAAAAGCTAGTAAAAGACAACATTTAGAAAGCAAAACAACAACAAAAAGACAGAAAACGAAACCATTGCCGAGATAGAGACAAAGACAGCTATATACTTTTCATGATATCCTCATCATGGACAACCATCTGCTTCATTTTTTCCGCCAAAGTCTTTAACTCTTCTAGCTCACGACCTTTGATGTCGCCCTTGATCCTTGTATTGGCTCTAGTCCTCTTCTCATGACCTTTGTTGTCCGACTGTTCCTTGTCAACATCCTTCTCTGTGTTGTTCTCAAATCTATTGATCAAGATGTTCATGTTATCCACCTAAGCTTTGAGGATCTAGAAGTTTTATTTTGCAATCCTCTTAATAGTGAGTTCCATCTTATCAATTCTGCTACCCAGGTTGTTCATAACAGTTTCCATCCCTTTCACCTCCTTATTTTCTTCCATCTCTTGATCCTTTTTTTCAGTGGCTATAATTTTACCCACCATGCTTTCAATGGCTTCCACATTGTTAATTGCAACTGCCAATTCTTTAACATTTCCCGTCAGGGGTTTCTTGCCATCCGTTTCTCTTTTGACAGTCATCATATCTTTCTTCAAGTTGTCTATTTCCTTCACCATTGAACCAACAGTCTCACATAAGCCCTTTATAGTCACATTTTCACCACCACAATCACTAGGCTTACCACTTTTGTCCTCTTGATCCTCTTTCTGCATACCTGGGGTGTTCAAACCCTCAATGTTGCTCGTGACCGGATTCTCCTCCCCCTCCTTATCCTGTCCCTCATCTTTTTTATTCTCCTCTGCCTCTTCTTTAGAATCAATTAGAATTTGGCTAATAACTTTATTGCTTTCCTTGCTGGTCTTCTTCCTCTGCATTTGCTTTCCAGTAGCTTTCCTTTTAAAAAAAATAAATTTCCCTTCGAAGGATTCAACCTCAGACTCAGAAATATCTGAATCCACCGCAGTCCTTTTCCTTTTAGCCTTATTCCTACCTTTTTTGCTAGCCTCCTCTGAGTCACCCTCAGTCTCCGAATCAAAGTTAAAGCCATTGGCTTCACTCTCCATGTCCTCATCTCTTGCATGTTTTCCTTTAATGGGTTTTTCAATGCACCTCCCTTTAAGCACTTTATAGACAAGAGCCATAAGACCCCAATGAAGGGCATGGCCACCTTTGGGATGTTTCTGAATCTCCTTGATAGTGTGGTCCATGGAGCAGGCTAGATAATATGGCAGGCTCACCTTTTCCCCATGGTGGAAATGGTTGAGCAAAACAAAATGATGACCATAGGCTCTAGTAAACCTACCATCCAAAGTAATATAGGTGATAGTAGTGAATAAAACAAACCTCCATGGCCTGCATATCCATTTTGGGGAATGATAGGAATTGTCAACTTTCACCATCTTCTTCCTCTCATCATCTGTGACAGGGAATTTGTCCACTGCTTTATCAGAGATGCTGCGGTCCCTATAAAATTTCATGCCCTCAGTCGTCATCCCTATAGCTTCAACAATAATCTCCTCATCAATAGTCATCATCTGGGATCCGACTAGGATTTTGCCATTATTCCAATTCTTAATAAAATGTTTGGAAACCGCAGCATATTTCCCACTAAGCCTCTCCATAAACACACTCAGACCCCCCTCTTGAAGGATATCCCACACTTCCCTATTCTTCCTCCATTCCGAGCAAGAGGTAGGTTCAAACCTTTTTTATTTCCTCCCATTTTTCCTTTGCTATCCCATTTTTCCTTCTCTTGGATCCAAATCTTCTTCTCTGGTTTCTGTGGATGCCTTGAAAAAAAGCCCAGAATCCGTGCCAAACAATAATGAAAAGACACTTGAATAAATACTCATTACCTCTGTAATAACATTACTTCAAAATAAGAGGATAATGCATTTAGAGATTATTGCCGATAGTGCAACATTGCCTCGTCTAGATACGGTCAAGATCGAGCAGAGATTTCACATCACATGCGAGATCATTCTCACCGTAAGTAGTAATAATATCTTCCGTTTGGCATGCCAGGTTGGCAGCCCAGTCTACACATGAGTTTGCTTCCCTATACACATGTGTGAAAATACACATTTCAAATTCCTCACTAATTTTCTTAGCCTCTTTGATAGCATTGCTTATTGACCAAGAAGGAGGGAATTTCTTATTCAAACAATTGATTCTATTCAATGAATCTCCTTCGCACCAGACTCTAGTGCAGTTGGCTTCCTTAGCCAGGACCATCCCATGGTATGCAGCCATAGCCTCAGCTAAATGATTTGTCTGATTTCCTATGGGTATACATTTTATAATTTTGCATTTTCCCCATTCGTCCCTGAGGACCACCCCACATCTTGCTATACCAGGATTGTCCTTTGATGCACCGTCAAAGTTTATTGTCATCCATCAGTTGGGTGGCCTTACTCATATCACACCCTCTCTAGTATTGTTCTAAAAGTGTTCTCGACCTTTTAATCTCCACTTCTTGAAGATTGTTTGATCATCCTTGTCTTGAGGATTATCAACACCACCTATTGTATTCATATTTTCCACTATATTTCTTTTTATTTTCTCAAACACAGTTTGAGCCTTAGACACCTTCTCTCTAAAGACTCTTTCATTTCTCTCTTTCCATATACCCCAACACATATGGGGTAAAGCTAATTTCCACAACAAAGTAGTAAATTTGTTCCTTGAAGGATGATGCCAAGAATTAAAAACCTCTTGAACTGACTTTGGGAAACTCCAACTGATTTTGAATTGATCCAGACATCTTCCCTAGACATTAGCCAAAAAAGCACAGTGAAAGAGCAAATGGTTGATGGTCTCCTCACTCTGCATGCAAATAAAACAAACACTAGGCATACACATACCTCTTTTTCTGAGATTCTCAATAGTTAAAATTTTATCTTGAAGGGCTATCCAGAAAAAATATTAATCTTAGGGATAAGACCTTTCACCCACACCTTATCCCAACATGGACTCTCCATTTTAGAATACTGATGATAATAAAGAGAAGCCATAGTGAATTGACCATTTGCTGTGAGTTTCCAAATTAATTGATCTTCATCTTCCACCACAACCATAGAGTTCATAATTTTGTTCAGACTTCCCAAGGACTGATCCACCTGAGATAAATCCTTCCACTATCTATCTTGCCAGTAATCACCTACCCTTGATCCATATCTTTCCTTGCACTGGTTATGGAATCTGCTCCACTTTGGACTTTCAATCAAAGGGGAATCGAGCAGCCAGGAGTCTTCCCAGAATTTGATATGGTTCCCTTTCCCCATCTTCCATTTTGCACCTCTGACAATTAAATCTCTTGTTCTAGAGACATTTTTCCAGATATTGGATCCAATTGGGATATCTTCCGCTTTGAGGAAGCTTTGAAGTGTGGGACATTACCTTTTATACTTGTTGTCCCATATCAGTTTCCATTCTCCCTAGTTTTTATACCCTCTCCATATCTCCTTGGCCATAAGGTATTCATTCATGTCTCTTATTCTTCTAAGACCCAGACCTCCCTTTCTTATTGGCTTACATACCTTGTCCCACACAATAAAATTCATTCTCTTCTTCTCCTCAACCTCTGTCCACAAAAAAGTTCTTTGGATCTTTTCAATAGCCTCCACATACTTGGCAATAATCTTGAATAGGCTAATGGCATAAAGAGGGATACTTTGAAGAGTTGACTTCAACAATTGAACCTTACCAACCTGGCTAAGAAGAGAGCCCTTCCAGCCAGCTAGCTTCTTGTAGAATTTATCCACCAAAGTTCCCCAGTGAGTGTCAGGAGGATCATGGCATAAGGGCAGCTCCAAGTAGGACATTGGAAGACTCCCCAATTGACATCCCAAGATATTACTTATTTTAATATTTCATCTCTCCAGAGTATTGATAAAGTAAACAAAATTTTTAGTCCAATTAATAAGCTACCTAGTAGCTGATCCGTAACTATCCAAAACTTTCTTTAAACTTCTAGAGTCGTGCACTGTAGCCTTCCCCATAATTATAGAGTCATCTGCAAACTGCTGGTGGGAACAGACTTGATCTGCTAAAGAAGGTTTCAAATCATAAAACTCCCCCTTTTCAACCAACTTCCCTATACCTCTTCCCAGACATTCCACCATAATAATAAAAATAATCGGAGAAAGGGGATCTCCTTGCCTGAGTCTCCTTTAGGACTTGAAGAAAGGGGAGGGAGATCCATTAATTAAAATAGAAAAAGAAGCCGAAGAAACTAATTACCTTATAAGACTAATACTTCTAGAACAAAAACCAAAAGATGAGAGAACTTCCATCATTAAATCCCAATCCACTCTATTGTAGGCTTTAGATAAGTCTAGCTTCAGAAGAAAGCCTTCCTTTTTAGAATTAGACAGAGAATGAATGTTTTCATGGACTGAGATAATTGAATCCAAGATTTGTCTACCGGGGACAAAACCACTTTGCTGAGGAGAAATGATAGAAGGAAGCAACTTCAGGATTCACAAGGTTAGGACCTTGGAGATAATCTTGTAAAGAGAGTTGCAAAGACTTATAGGTTTGAAAAGATCCATGGAATCAACTCCCATATTTTTGGGAATAAGAGCAATAAAAGTGCCATTTATCTCTTTCAAAATTCTTCTAGCACCAAAAAACTCTTTCACAGCTCTGGACACATCATCTCCAATAATATGCCAATACATTTGAAAAAAGAACATGGGAAAGCCATCCGGGCCTGGCGCCTTATTGCCTTCAAAGGAATTGACAACTTTCAGAATCTCATCATTGGAAGGGATAGCAATTAGGTGAGAATTCTGATCAGCCTCTAGGATAGTAGGGATACAATCTAGAAAGTTCTTTTGGGCCTGCTTATCCAAATTCTGATCCTTAGCAAGTAGATTGGAGAAGAACTCCACTGCAGCCCTACTCACAGATTCTTCCTCTTCAACTCTTCTAAGGGGATTGTTGAATAAGTTTGGTATGGATAATTCCAAACCGGTAAGTATTGCTATGGTGACAAGTGAGAAATTATCTATCAAAGGCACATCTGCACCAATAAATCCGACAAGGTATAAGTCTATGATTGGTGGCTTGTTGTATCTAACTCAGACTAGACCAGATATTATGAATGTAGTAAGTATTGTTTCAAGATATCAAATTAATCCTAAAGAAAATCATGAATGTGCAGTAAAGAGGATATTCCAGTATTTGCAAGGAACAACAAAATATGGCTTATGGTATTCTAGAGATGATAACTTCACTTTATGTGCATATACAGATTCAGATTGGGCAAGAGATACTGATGATAGGAAGAGCACTTCTGGTAGATATTTCTTTCTTGGAAAGAAATTGGTTTCGTGGATCAGCAAAAAACAATCATGGATTTCTTTATCTACTGCAGAAGCTGAATATGTTGCACCAGTAACTAATTACACTCAAGTCTTGTGGATGAAGCAAATGTTGAAGGATATCAAGGTAAATTGTAGTGAACCGATAGTTATCTATTGTGATAACTCTGCAGCTATTGACATGTCTAAGAATCCGGTATTTCACTCTAAGTCTAAGCACATATTAATAAAATATGACTTTCTGAAGGACAAGGTGGAAGAAAAGGAAGTCAAATTGGTTTATGTGAACACTAAAGAGAAGATTGCAGATATATTCACAAAATCACTATCTAAGGAATCATTTGAGTATTTTAGAGACAAGTTAGGGGTATCTACCCCTCCAGTAAAAACTTAATTAATGGAGCAGACCATCAGTCCGATATGCATCATCAACTTTATCCTTTGCTCCGGGTTGATGTAGTGGTGCTACTACTCAGGGGGAGTAGTCAACTTTGAGATTCACAGGATTTTGATATCTATGTCATATATTTAGCATTAATGTCAAAGGGGGAGAGTTATATGTGAAAAATAATGTTTATGTGTAAAGCAGAAAATCGCGATCGAACCCTAGTTGCTCTCCCCTCTTCCAACTCCAAGGAGAGAGAAGGGAGATTCACTAGGGTTGATGGTTTTCACTTAGGGGAGAGACTTTACATTTAAAAGAGGGGTTGAAACCCACAAGATCCAATCCCACACAATGCAAGATTGGATGCTAAATGTGTTTCAAGGGTTAAGAAAGCAAGGCTACCCTCTTTTGTAAAGAATGTTGATAGAAGAATTAAGCTAGGAATGCATAGAAAGTGACAAAGATTCGCTTATAAACTGAGATAGGGATATAGGATGAAGCTACGGACCTGGAATTAGCAGTAAAATGTCGATACGGCGCTGTCCTGCAAATTTGAGCAAAAGTTGTCGGGACGATGGCGCCCGAGCGCCACGGTCCTCTGAAAAATCCGCGAAACGAAGGGGGATCTGTTCATCTCTGCACAAGGGTTCCAGATCTTCAATTTCAGCTGCGTACCTGCAACCTACACACAGAAAAGCGAAGATGATTGGGGGGTTAGGGATTAGGGGTTTGCCTTTAGGTCAAACCCCGGTTTTGGAATTAACCAAGAAATGAGAAATTACTGTAAATGTAATGTAAAACAAGTACTAATACCTTGTTGTAAGGATGTTTGTATCCTTATGTGCGAAGGTATAGATGTTGTTGTTTGTTGTATGTTGTATGTAGCATGTAGTATGTGATCTCCTCTTCAATGGTTGAATCCTTGTCTTGAATGCAACACTTAGCCTTGAATGGAGACTTGAAATGATCAATTGCTTGAAGGAATGCTTGAATGCTTGAATGCTTGAGTATAATTTCCACGCCTTTTCCATCATCATCTCGAATGAAAGAGGAAAATGTAGTTTATATACTTGTCAATTAGGGTTGATAGACTGATTTTCCTGACCTTAGGCCGACCAGGAAAGATAATTTTCCAATTTGCAAACATAAAGACCCGAAGTCCAAAAGAGACCGGGCCCAAAATAGGACCCAGGGACCAGGGCGCTGGGCGCCCTAGTCCTGAAGGACCAGGGCGCTGGGCGCTCTAGTCCCACCTCCCGGGACAGCAGGGTGCAAAGGAGGTTCAGGCCAGGGTGCAAGAAAATGCAGTTTTTGGTGTCATAATCAGGTTTCAGGGTCTCCATTCAGGTTGCGTGTTGCGTCGCCATCGTGAAGACCGAAATGCAGTCGAAATTGAAAGTGTCGCAATTTTAGGATGCTACATTTAGCCCCCACTTTAGCGGGAGTATGTATGCTCATACTTCCGGTAAAGTACAAGGAAACAATATTGAAAGACTTTCACCACGTCAAGGAGGCAAGATACACCAAGCCCCCAGTGGACTAAGGATCTTACGACTTTGATTGACAAAGTAAAAGGGAAGATCACGAGGGAGAACCATGACTGTCAGTAGTAAGGTTCCCTCACTATGAGTCATGCAAGAGAAATACCGAAAATTTTCAAGGCAAAGCTGAGTTCTCCAAGAAATTTTCATGTATCCTGAAGGGATAGACAGGGTGTATGCCCCCCTATGTTAAAGCGATCGCACACGCCTCACCTGGGGTGATTGCTTTAAGGTAGTGATACACATAAGAAATGAGAAAGGAAAGGAGCACATTATCACAAGGATTTAGCCCCCAAGTGTGAGATAAACCCAAGGATAATAGACACAAAACACAAAGCACGAGGTGACTTCGCTTTCCTCGGGGTCAGTATGCTGTATGATAATTCATGTATATCATATGTATGTATGCATAATTGTTCTTCATTCCCCAATCAAGGAAGGTCACCTAGAAGAAGGGAACACATGTTTCTTTTGAGTCAACATGAGAGAGATCGAGAGATCTCGTTGCTTTGCATCGTCCTCAAGTAGACAACACTAAGGACAACAAATAGAAGAATGAGAATAACATATAGAAGAAGTAACACAAGAGAGGAGGAGAGAATCTGCTATGCTAATGTAACTAGTCTAGCACGTCATCTACCCCCCGATCTTGCTGATCAATGTTTCGGGAAGGTAGGGAACACGCTAGAGGAGGAACATCCAACACAACAGATGGAGCTATCACAAGATCCAAACAAGGGCTATGTTCATGTTCCGAGCCACATTGTTCTTGTCTAGGAGCTAGGATAAATGCTTTAGAAAATTCATTAGATAAATGGTTATCAATATCAACAAGTTCATATTCACTATCAGAATGAACAGGAGAAGTAGCATTTTCATCATGAATAACATTTTCATCTATAGCATCATCAAGATTTATAAAAATAGGGTCTTTGATTCGCACAGGATCAAGACCATCATGCATCTTATGTTTTGGAGATTTTGGAGAAAATGGAATAATGCTTGTTGAAGGTGTTTTTGGAGATTGCAAAGTTTGAGAAGCAGCTGCTTGAGCACTGGAAAGGAAATTTGAGCATACAAATGCTTATATCTACCAATGAAATCAGTCACTTTTTCTTTAACACCTTGTTTACAATGCATTAAATCAATCAAAGTAACTTTAGGACTTATATTGTTTTGAAATTGTTGAATGAAAGCATTTGCAAGTTGTTCGAAAGAAGTAATAGAATAAGAAGGCAACGAGAAATACCATTGTAGGGCTTTGTCTCTTAATGTTCTAGTAAACAATTTTGCAAGCAACCTTTGGTCATAGGCAAAATCAGTACAGATTGTTTGAAAAGTCTTAACATGTGTTAGAGGATCACCTTTACCATTATAAAGCTCCAAATGCGGGATTTCAACATGTTTAGGAGGGATAGCTCGAACAATGTCAAGAGAAAGTGGGCTCGCAACATCAAATGTGGGCACACTAAACTTAGATTGATTCATAGAGGCAATTTGTTGCTGTAAAGAAGAGACAGTTTGTGCAAGATTGTTAATGGTCACTTCAGTCGAAGAGTTCATATTAGACGTGTTAGATTGAGATGGAGGTGTTATGTTATTGAAAGAAGGTAAAGAGTAAGGTGGTGGGACTCTATGATAGTTAGTCATAGGATATGATTGGACATGAGGAACACTACAAGGAGGAATGGAATGGTTAAACGAATTGCCCCCTTGCGTCATGTTCATTTGTGGAGATATAAGAGGAACACTTACTGAAGGAATGAATGAAGAAGTTGGATTGAATGAAGGAAGAGGGTTGATTGAAGAAGAGGAATTGCCCCCATGACTGGTGATCATAGGAGGAATGTCTTGTGTTGAAGTAGTCATCATGTTTGATGTAAAAGTAGGTATACTAGCAAGAGAAGTCATCAAAGGAATAGAATGATTGTCTTGAATAGGAGGTTGTGTATAACCTAGGGTTTTAGCACAACTCTTTATAGGCATCACATTTGAATCCACAATGTGTGCAATACCACGCAAAATATCAATTCCATTCTTATCACTTTGAAGCATACGTTTTAGACCCTCAATTAAAGGAAGAGCTTGACTATCAGGGTATTCTTGAGACATCCATTGTCGAAAATCGTCAAATTGGTTATCCAATTTCGAAAGTTGTTCTTCAGAAACCTCATGGAGAGCTTCTTCATCATTAAGAGGATTAGAGGAATTACCCATGTCCTCGTTAAAAAGACCATTCAAATTAGGTTCCATCTCCTCAGTACTTAAACCTTGGAAGGACTTAATTCTAAGGCTTCGTCTAACGGGAATAGTGTAAGTAGGGCTTATTGTTGTAAAACTCATGCACTAGAGAGAGAGAGAAGATTTTGAATTTAGAGGTAACAATTTTCAGTAAAATCAGCCAATCTTCCAGATTTAAGCTGTTAAATACAATCAGGACAATCTCCCGAAATTTCGGAAAAAATGTCCGGGACCATGGCGCTCAGAGTGCACACGGTCCTCGCAACTTTTTTCAAAATTTGCAGGGATGAAAGTTATGATGATTTTACAGCTAACCTGAAAAAATTGAGTGATTTTACGATTTGTAGATAGGCCAAATTAAAGTTGCAATCTCAAAATTAAACCCTACCAAGATTGTTGAAAAATGCAAAATTTGAATTTTGAAAAAGAGAGGGAAACTGAAATTTTGAATTTTATGATTTTAGAGGGAATACCAAAAGCAATGCAAATTTTGAAATTTAAAAATTGACTCAATTTCACGCAAAATTCAATTTTGAAAGCGGAAATTGAAGTTGTTGTAATTAAGCATTTAATTTCAAAAGTCACAAATTGCAAGAATTTGAATGAAGCACTGAAATTTCGAATGAATGCAAACACACTTTTCAGATTTAGGACAGTAAGAACACAATTTTGACACAAAATTTCAATTTCAATGATTTTTGAATGATTAGAAGCGTTAATCCAAGCAATCCCTAGACCAACTTTGACTGTAATTTTGAAGATGTTAAAATTGATAAAATCAGCCAAAATTCTGGATTTTAGCAGGAAAATACAGTAAGATCTCGCTCCCAAAATTTCGGAAAAAATGTCGGGGACGATGGCGCTCGGAGTGCACACGGTCCTCGCAACTTTTTTCCAAATTTTCAGGGATGAAAGATATTGTGATTTTATTGCGGAATCCAAAGTTACAGCTGATTTGGAGATGTTTTGATCAGTAAAATTGTTGAACAAAGGTTGAATCAAGAGGGTTTTAAAAATTAGGGTTTTAACACTTAACCACTTAATTTTCAAAATTAAAGCACAAATATGAATTGATAATTTGTAATAGAAGGGCAGATCTGAAACAAGCATTAATAATTAAACATTTCACAAGTTTAATTACTTAAAAAGAAAATTTAGGGTTTTTATGCAATTAACCTCTAAAATTTGCAAAAGATCAAACATGGAAATGTAATCAAGGAATCAAATTTTCAGATCTAACTATGAATAATCAGAAAGGATGTTCACGTCGGGTTCACCAAAATGTAAAGCGGAAAATCGCGATCGAACCCTAGTTGCTCTCCCCTCTTCCAACTCCAAGGAGAGAGAAGGGAGATTCACTAGGGTTGATGGTTTTCACTTAGGGGAGAGACTTTACATTCAAAAGAGGGGTTGAAACCCACAAGATCCAATCCCACACAATGCAAGATTGGATGCTAAATGTGTTTCAAGGGTTAAGAAAGCAAGGCTACCCTCTTTTGTAAAGAATGTTGATAGAAGAATTAAGCTAGGAATGCATAGAAAGTGACAAAGATTCGCTTATAAACTGAGATAGGGATATAGGATGAAGCTGCGGACCTGGAATTAGCAGTAAAATGTTGATACAGCGTTGTCCTGCAAATTTGAGCAAAAGTTATCGGGACGATGGCGCCCGAGCGCCACGGTCCTCCGAAAAATCCGCGAAACGAAGGGGGATCTGTTCGTCTCTGCACAAGGATTCCAGATCTTCAATTTCAGCTGCGTACCTGCAACCTACACACAGAAAAGCGAAGACGATTGGGGGGTTAGGGATTAGGGGTTTGCCTTTAGGTCAAACCCCGGTTTTGGAATTAACCAAGAAATGAGAAATTGCTGTAAATGTAATGTAAAACAAGTATTAATACCTTGTTGTAAGGATGTTTGTATCCTTATGTGCGAAGGTATAAATGTTGTTGTTTGTTGTATGTTGTATGTAGCATGTAGTATGTGATCTCCTCTTCAATGGTTGAATCCTTGTCTTGAATGCAACACTTAGCCTTGAATGGAGACTTGAAATGATCAATTGCTTGAAGGAATGCTTGAATGCTTGAATGCTTGAGTATAATTTCCATGCCTTTTCCATCATCATCTCGAATGAAAGAGGAAAATGTAGTTTATATACTTGTCAATTAGGGTTGATAGACTGATTTTCCTGACCTTAGGCCGACCAGGAAAGATAATTTTCCAATTTGCAAACATAAAGACCCGAAGTCCAAAAGAGATCGGGCCCAAAATAGGACCCAGGGACCAGGGCGCTGGGCGCTCTGGTCCCACCTCCCGGGATAGCAGGGTGCAAAGGAGGTTCAGGCCAGGGTGCAAGAAAATGCAGTTTTTGGTGTCATAATCAGGTTTTGGGGTCTCCATTCAGGTTGCGTGTTGCGTTGCCATCGTGAAGACCGAAATGCAGTCAAAATTGCAAGTGTCACAATTTTAGGATGCTACATTATGAAATTCAGATCAGTTTCAGATTGGATTGCACTCCTAAGGGGGAGTTGCTGGGATTTTTCATTTTTTAATATTTATATCTTCTATGAGAATTGTTTGGCACTTAGATGTTTTCTTTTTCACATCTAGTGTTGCCATCAATGCCAAAGGGGGTGATTGTTGGAAATATGGAGGAATTGATTATGTGTTTCATTGATATCAACACTAGCTATTTTGGTTGGTTACCGACATATAGGTTTTGGTTACTGGTAGAAGATATTGTGTTATCGATAAGGGTTTAAGATTTAACCGATAGAGCTTTTATTGAGAATCTTTGACAGGATGTAGAAGTGGAATTCAAGATGCAGAAGATGATCCTTGATCATGCCTCGACTGATTGAAGACATCACTTTGGTGTGGTGGACCCAGATTAGGTCCAGTACCTATTTAGGTTATGGACTGGTATCATGTTAACATGTTCTCTACACATTACCAGGATGATTTATGGATTGGTTAATGTTTTTTTGGTCTAAAGCCAACATGGAATATCATTGTAATATGGATGTATGTAATGATCTTATTGTAATATCTTTAAGTGTCCGAGCTAATTGGTTTAGGCCTTAGGGTTTGTATAAATTGATGTAAGATCTCATTGTAGATCATGGTATAGGAATTAAATGTAATGTCGTGGCCGTGGAATTAAATATTATATGTGAAGGAGATTTGGTCGATCATAGGTGATCGAATTGGGTTTAAGTTAGAGGTCAAAGGTCTCAGGTATTGAGCTTAACCAGGACTGTAATCATGCATTGTAGATGCTATCTCTAGCAGTTCATTCTTCTGGATTGTTGTTCAATTATCTTGAGGTGGTTATAACCTTTCTATAGTCAGTGAGACTCCTTTCTAATGAGCAGTACACTCTAGGCAGTGTGCCTTCCTGCATGTGCATGCCCCTTATTGTATCACATACTTTCTGCAGAAGTATCATCTGACTGTGGGTAGGCTTCCCACCATGGTTTTTCCCTTTACCGGGTTTTCCACGTACAAATAATGGTGTTATGTGGTATGGTTGCATTGTGTTAATTATCTGTTTCATTCTTAAGTTTTATTGCTTACCGGTATCTTTTTCTGCTATTCCGGTATTCAATGTTTATGTGCTCGGGTTAAAGGTTATAAAGTGGTTTGATTAATATAATCTGTCGACAACTGATTCACCCCCTCCCCCTCAGTTGTCTACTGGTTATCCTAACAACTTCCTCAAGTCAATAAATTTCTATAACCTCTAGTGACCACACAAATATCATTACTATTCCAAAGCCAACCATGGGGAATCAAATTTTTGGCTCTAAGTTGGTTGGCAACTTTGCATAAGAGGGGATTGTGACTACCGTTCATTTTTTCTTGAGATGGATAGCTATCTTATGGAGCTCATGGTTTTCATTGAGTTGATGATCTAAGAGTTAACAATCACCCCGAAGGTTATATTTCTATCATTTTGGATTTTTCTAAAAACCATACTAAGCTATTAATTTTTTGAAAATATTATTTCTAGATAACCAATCCCCAAGGAAGATCTTCATGTCATAGCATTAAATTCATATTGTCCTCAAGGAGATAATTTAAATAATATTTAACTAAGATACAAAATTGCTAGCTCAATGAATCTCTAGACTGTCTGCCACTAGGCCCCAATTGAAGAACCTGGTCTCTTTGGGACCAAGACCTCCACAAAAATGCTAGTGTAGATTTTATCACAAGAGAGAAATGCATAATTTTAGTGTTCTCTTGTATCCCACCAAAAATATTTCCACATGGCTATAGTAATTTTGGAAGTGGTATTACTTGGGGCAACCATTAAGAAAATCTTATAAATAGGAACAACTTTAAAAATTGCCTCCAAAAGAACCAACAAATCAACTATAGAAAAAAATGTTAGAATATAATGCTCCAATAGTTAGAGTTTGAATAGGAATCAAATAAGGGTCGTAGATTTGTTTTAGTTATCTGTTAATAGTCTCTAGTTGAGTGTTAATTAGTCTTAGGTAGTTGGAAATATTTTTAGTTTGATGCCATTTCTATTAGCATATTTATAATATCTTGTTTTTGATTAAGGCAAAAAATGTTTTGAAGGGACCCAAAACCCTTTAACAATAAAGCACAAAGTAGTCCAGACTTAACAAGGCATTAAGCCAAAAAGACCACAAAATCCAAACAAACCTATAGAAAATCATTAAGCCTCAATACAACGAAGGGGCATATGCTAAACATACCAAAATAACAACCAACAGATAAAATCGGACAACAAAAAGATCAACAAAACAAGAACCAACATAGGGACAACAAAACACCAACACTAGTCCAACAATTTCATAGACTGTTCCATCTCTTTTTCAATCTCAATCATGACGTTAGTGATCTTCTTAAGCTTCTGAAAGTCTGGAGGAGGTCCCACTACCTTTTTCTTTAGGGTTCCTCTAGTCCTTTTGCTGGGGCCCGAGGAGATATCCTGATCATTATTTAAGTCCACATCCACCACATCTTTTAGCTGGAGCTGCTCTTGAAGACTACTAATCATATTCTTGAAACTTTCCACTGTGACACCAATTACACCATGACTAGTTTTAACAACTTTGATGGATTCCTTTATTTTTACAATTTTCTCTTCCTGAGTTGCCATCCTAAATTCATAGTCTTTTTTGAAATTATCGAAAGCCTCCATTGTGGTCTTAAGGGAATTTATGACAAAGGCCTTCTCCTTCTTAGACCAGGGGCTATTTTCATCAAATACCTACACTTTATCCATTTGCTTAACCTTTTCTTTAACAAACTCCAAGTTACGGCTGCTAGCTCTTTGTTTTAGCTAGATATCTTTGATCTCATGAAAAATACACTTAAAGATCTTAAAGGTATCCATCGCCCCATCTCTGGCTAAGGCCAAGACATCAGTAACAGACTCCTTCTTGGAATTGAGAAAATGCGAGGAAGGGTCAAGGGTATTCGAAAAGGGTGGACGACACTCAATAATTTGGTCAGGAGGGGATTCATTAGAAGTTGAAGGAGAGAAAATATTTCTCTGGCTCAGAGGGTTATCAACCAAAACACTAGCAGACTTAAGGCCCAACTGAAGATTCTAGACATGGGGAGGGGAGTTGGAGCTACGATGTTTTTTAGATTTTAGGGCTTTTAACAATAATAGATTTACCCTTATATTTAGGGGGGGATGCAAAAGGAGAAACAATATCATCATTAGTATTAGTATCGTAATCATCCTTAAAGGTCTGAGAATCATCCGAGTCAATATTAACCTTAGGGGGGAAGGAAGACATAAGCGGCAGAGATTTAACATGTTCAAAAATATGAAGGATTAAACCTTCATGCAAGATAGGGTTTTTGATAGGATCCTTCTTATGTTCAATAAGACTAGAATTCAATGAGGACGTAAGGAAGAAGGGAAAATATATTCTCACCTTGTGCTGAAAGTGGTTGAGGAGCCCAAAGTGGTAAGAAAAGGCTCTAGTGTACCATCCATCAAGAGTGACATACTCCATAAGCACCTTTAGGACATCACCCCAAATAGTCATTATCTTTGTAGTGTTATGGCTAGTAGTCCCCTCTCTCACCAGGTTTTTCTTCTCCTTCTTCTCTTTCAAAAAAAGCTTACCTACCTTCTTAGATAATTTTTTTATCTTTGTAAAACTTTGCCCCATCAGTTGAGAGACTAGTAACTTCAGCAATGAGATACTCATTAATTGCAATTTCTCTTCCAAGAAGGGTAACCGACCCCTTATTGTAATTTTTGACAAACCCTCTCGTCACCTTGGCTTTGACCCCATGAAATTTTTCAATGTAGGTGGTGAAACCACCTTTCTCTAGGATTCACCATATGGTATTATTATTTTTTAACATAGTGCAGTCCATTGGCTCCACACATTTTAAATCCCCACCCATATTTTGATAACCACTATGCACTAAAAGAGTGAAAAATCTGCAAATTACCGAAGCTCTACAATTTTTCAAATGGGAAACAACCCCAAATCGAGAATGAACATAAAATAACTCCATTCGCACCTTGAAAATGTGCGAGGGGAAGACTCTGGAATATAAATAAATGCAGAAAACCCATGACGCGTCCCTTACACAACACGCACCACTAATACTCATTGTAGTATAAATCATGACCAATTAACTTTTCGGCTAGTTAGGCTGTCCATTCTTAATAGCTCCTTCACTTCATAATCTAGTTGGTCCCCTTTTTTCCAAATTATTTTATCATAGGATTTAACTCTAAGGTTGGCAAAATAGTCCGTCACTTTATTACTTTCCCTAAATATATGGGAAATTTGACACTTATCAAAAGAGTCAATGATTTTATGAGATAAGCTAATCCAATTCACAATGTTTCGTGAAGGATTCACTTCTTTCTTGAGACATTGAATTATGTTTTTGGAGTCCCCTTCAATCCACACCCTTGTACAATTTATCTATTTAGCAATCAAAAGGATCTAGTAGGCTCCAATGGCTTCAACAATATGGTTTGTTTGGCTGCCCAAGGGGAGTGCCATTGCCGAAATACAAGTGCCATTACTATCCCTGATCACTCTCCCACACCCAGCTAGACCCAGAGTTACCCTTCGCCGCCCCATCAAAGTTAATTTTTACCCAACCCAAAGGAGGCACATGCCAATAATTTCCATCACGAGGTTTTATTATTGGCTTAAAAATTCTAGCAATGTCCAATTGAATTTGCCAAGCATTTGCAACCATATAATCATAATCAGTGCAACTTTGAACCTCTTTTCTTAGCTGGGAGCTATTAAGACAATTGAAATTTTCCTTCACAACTTTGTGGATTTTATGGAAGACAATCATAGTTGATAAGATAGAGTCTCTAAAAATTTTGTTGTTCCTTTCTTTCCATATACCCCAAGCAAGATGAGGAAGGATATAAGACCAAAGTCTTTTGATAACTTCATTTTTACTAGGAGCTCTCCATTGAAGGAAAAAGTCTGACATAGAAGAAGGAAAAACCCAACAAAGATCGCATAATTGAAGCATTCTCCTCCAAATTTCCTGAGCAAAGGGGCAACCAATAAAAAGATGAGATACAAACTCTGCATAAACCATGCAAAGGAGATAGATGTTAGGAAGATGCAAACCCCTTTTGCATAAATTGTCAGTAGTAAGGATCTTGTATTGGAGAAGAATCCAGGAGAATATATTAACCTTTGGGATAAGGTTTTTAATCTAGGCCTTGGCCCAAGCTGGGCTTGGGGAATAATGATTATGAGAAATAATAGCAAAGGTAGATGAAACTGAATACAAATGAGAATGATTAGCTTTCCAAACCATCAAATCATTCGAATGGTCCACATAGACCAAATTCAAAAGAATTTGAATAGGGCATAACTCTGAAATGATTTGAACTAGATTAACCCAACAACCATTCCTCCAATAATCTGCAATCATATGACCAAATCTTCTAATGCAATCTTCTCTGAAGGGATTGAATGAAGAGTTGAGACAAAGAGGCTCATTTCCAATCCAGGAGTCCTCCCAAAATTGGATGCTAGAGCCATTACCCAACTTCCAACTAGCACCTTTAGCAGCAAGACTTCTAACCTTAATGATGCTGTTCCAGAGATAGGATCCACGGGGCAAGCAATCAAAGGAGATGAATTCCTTGAAAGAGGTCACTTGACTTAAGTGTTTTTTATGCAATATAGAATTCCATTCCATTCTCTTAGAAAAAATCCTCCACACCCTCTTAGCCAGGAATACCTCATTAAAAGATCTAATGTCCCTCAACCTAAGGCCTCCTAATTAATTAGGTTTGCACACTTCATTCCAGGCAATCAACAAAATTCTCTTTTTATTCTCAACTCCAGACCATTGGAACCTCTTTTCAATACTATTAATTATATCATCATATTTAGTTGGAATTATGAAGAGACTTAGAGCATAAATTGAAAGGTTATGCAAGGTAGCCTTCAACAATTGAATTTTCCTAGCTTGACTAAGAATAGCACCTTTCCAGCCAACAAGCTTTTTATTAAATCTGTCCACTAGAGACAACCAGAAAGAATCTGGTGGTGAACTTCCTAAAGGAAGACCTAGGTAAATGGAAGGGAAGTCTCCAACACTACACCCCAATATATTAGCTATTCTTTACTATCTTTTAGCTGGAGTATTCAGGAAAAAAAGATATCACTTCTATAAATGAATTGCCTAGAAGCTTCTTCATAAGTGATGAGAAATTTTTTAAAAATTTCTAGCCTCTCCAATTGTAGATGTTCCCATAAGAATTGCATCATGAACAAACTGTTGATGATAGTCGATAGTAGTATAAGATGAGGGGTGGAGCCCCTTTAAACAACCATCTTTGACCATCTTTTGCAAATATCTTGTTGAGGTCAATTGAGTTTGTATATTTGTATTATCCAATAATGAATAATATGTTGTGAGTTTGATATTCTATTATGCTATGTTCTTTCTTTATTCTCAAATTTGTATCAGATCTTGGATGTATGGAAATAAGATTAAGTTGTTTGAAATTGGTTATTTCAAATACTCATGGTTGTGGAGAAGAAGTTTCTAGGGAAATTTTGCAACTAAAAAGCGAAGTTACCACCAAAGGAAGTTGCCAACTAAACTCGTAAAAATTGTAGATACCAATCAATTTTGTTGGTCTATTATTTGATTATTCGGGCTACTATTTAATATCTCCCCTCCAACACAACCATCATTTCTTGCAATTATTTAGTATGTTCTCCAACCAACAAGCAAGACCAAAGTTCTCCAATTGAGAATTGAAGGATGAATCTAGGGTCTCTGTTTTGAAGACATCTATGTTTTTAAGTAGTGTTTTCTGTTTAAATTTCTATTTGTGTAGGTATAGGGCCTTTTTGGAATATTTTTGATTTGGTGGTGTCAATTGAGGTCTGTAGAAGTGAAATAAAACTTGCTGCCATACATATGACAATTTCCACATAACCCAGTTGATAAATCAAACAAATAAACACTCAGAATCCATATGCAAATAATAGACAACATAGCCATCAAAAATTACACAAGATGTACCTTGAGAAAACCCTCATGAGGGAAAAACCCAACCTCCAAAAGCATCTATCACCATGTATTATCAACAATGGAACAATACAAATACTACCATGAAAGCTTTTGAAACCCTAACCATAAAAAAAACTTCATGTGAACAAGCATGTAACCACACATCCCATGCCATGCTTAAAGCCTCCATAAATTCTAAACTAGGCTTACCCAAACAACTACCCTCATGGTTTCTTTTATAGACACAAGCTCCCTCAAATCTACCAAGTAGTATTACATCTAAACCATGTGCTAATACCATGGGATAACTACCCCATTGAACTCACATCTAATATTAGGTACTTTGTTAATTTAACTTTTCCCAATATTTAATAAATACAATGTAATACACTCTATTGTTACAATACAACCCATCAAGTGACCCCAAGAATATTTCAAGGGAATATCTACACTTTACACGTCCATGTGCAACTCACATAAAGAAATAAAATATTACAATTTTAACATTATTATGCAAGGTGTACAATACCTAATTTTTCCAACATTCTCCCACTTGTTGTATACATTGCATAAGGGGTAATAAGTAACCACATCATGAGTAATGAAACACTCCCTCTAGCCACATATACCATCATGGAATCCAAGTGATCCATTTTCTCCATCAAGATACTTGCAACAAGAAACAAAGCGACCATCATCTCATACATAAATCCTCTCACCCTCCACCATGCCTCTGCCACTGCACATAGGAGGCCATCCAAAGAGAAACCCACACAAACTACTGCAATGAAATATAAATCCTTCCTCAATCAAGATCGAATAACCATAGCTGAAATAACACCCACAACAAGTGCTAACATATCCAACTATTCATACCTCCAAGGTATACAAACATATCAAGTGAATACCATATGACTTTAACATATACAACTTGTAACATCCAACCATAAGCTCCAAGTGCAATACTTGTCACATACACACCTAGAAACTCCCATTGCACAGGTAATGCTAAATCTGAAATGAATCCACTAATAATGTCATATAGAAAGTGTAACCATATCCATGTAGTGTCAAGGAACATCCATAATAATATGCATAACATTTAAACCAATAACTTGTTAGCAACAACCAAGAAGGAAGACTGAGAGGGTGGGGGGGGGGGTGAATTAGTCTTCACCGGATACACAAACTTAACCACCAAAAACAAATCTGATAAACTATAGTAATAAGACAGATAAGCAAATTAACAACACAACACACAACACCAAGATTTTGACGTGAAAAACCCAATTAAGGGAAAAACCACGGTGGGAACCTATCTATAGTAAGATGACACTCTATAGTAGTATGTGAAAATGTTACAATGGGGAATGCCCATGCATTCAAGCACACTGCCTAGAGCTCACTGCTCAAATATGATGGCCCAGAAGGCAACAACCCTCATGGAAGTCTCACTGACTTACAATACGATTTAGACTACAATCTGGAAGAAGTGAATTAAAGGATTAACATCTCCAAATGCTTGATTACAGTTCCGGTTAAGCATAGATGTCTACCCTGCAACACCAATCTCACCTCAAACTCAACACTGAAGGATAAATCATTTTTTCACACACAAATCTCTCTCTGATAATTTAGACACAACAATGACACACAAATTACATGAGTATATCACCTATATATACAATTCATCAACCTTGACAACAAGGTCAGCTAAACCCTTAACCCTCAATTACAGAATTACATCACACGATACAAAGATTGACCACCAGACCAATATAGTGGTTTACATAGCATAACATGGCCCTAAATTAAATTCCCAAATGTACAACTCCACCAGAAATCACGCCAAGATCAACCGCAACACGCTACACCTCCAGGAAAACACATAACACAAAAATCATCACCGGTTGATAGAAACCACCAAAAAATCATACAACGATCAATGCGGATCACCAAAAAAAATAAGACATGATTAAGAAACACCAACAATAATGTTAGAATCATCCAGAACAATTGCACCAACGCCACTTTTTAAATCTTCATCAATCAACATTTGAAAGCTCAAGAACACAACCAATCAACAATTGCTCATGAAGAAATATAACTTGTGAAGAACCAAATCATGAACCATATGAAATGAAGATACAAAAGACCATCCCAAATAATATCCCCAAAAATCAGCACACGATTTCACATAAGAATATACCAGAGGAAATACCGAACACTGCAAAACAGTGATCAACAAACCAACACTACAAACTGGATCAAAAAATCTTCCCAATCTGCAATCACCAGAGCAAATCACATGAATATGTTGACATCAATGACAACAACATATCCTAGTAGAAAAAATGACCAAAAATATCCAACAATCTCCCCCTTTGGCATTGATGGCAACATATGAGTGTGGAAAACAATCAATGCAAAGAAAATAAGATATCACTAGCAAACTCCCCCTAAGATCAGGACTTCAAAATAAGTTTTTCACATGATCTCTCTCCCCCTTTGACAACAATGCCAAAGCTCACAAAATAGAAGACTAAACTCTCTCCCAAAAGATAGAAACATGAATCTCTCTCCCAGAAATACATAACTAGATTAATAAACTACTCCACCAAAGGAGAAACACCAACTCACCAATCTCGATAAAAAGATAAAGCTCTGAAATCCACCAGATTGATGCAAATTAATGCATCTAATTCTCATCAAGAGGGGTAGATACCCCTAACTTTTCTCTCAAGTAGACATGTATCTACATGCAAAGGCTTAGTGAAAATATCAGCTATTTGTTCCTTTGTAGATACATAATCCAATTTCACCTTCTCTTCACTGACTTGCTCTCTCAAGTAATGATATTTGATTGACACATGCTTAGTCTTTGAATGTTGCACCAGATTATTTGACATGTTGATAGCACTGAAATTATCAAAGTATATAATAGTAGGCTCATCATAAATAATTCTGACATCCTTCAACATTTGATTCATCGAAACTACCTAAGTGCAATTACTAGTAGCAACAATGTACTCGACTTCAACAGTAGATAAGGACATTGAATCTTGTTTCTTGTTATCCCATGAAACCAACTTCTTACCCAAAAAGAACGCTCCATCGATAGTTCTCTTCCAGTCATCAACATCACCAACCCAATCAGCATCAGTATAGACACATAGCATGAAATCATCATTCCTAGCATACCATAATCCATAGTCCACAGTTCCCTTCAAGTATCTGAATATCCTGTTCATAGTAATGACTCTCTTTTGGATCATCTTGATATCTAGCAACCATGCACACAACATGCATAATGTACGACTTGGTCTGAGTAAGATATAGCAGTCCACCAACCATAGATCTGTACAAACTCTGATTATATTTAGGAGAATCATCATTCTTAGACAATTTACAACTAGTCACCATAGGAGTTCCAACCGGTTTGGAGTCATGTAATCCAAAATTCTTCAACAATTCCTTCACATACTTAGTTTGAGATATGAATATACATTTTTCCAATTTGTGCAATCTGCAAACCTAAGAAAAATTTCATCTCACCAATCATAGACATCTCAAATTATTTTCGCATATCACTGTCAAACTTCATGCTCAAGTCATCATCACCACCAAAGATTATATCATCAAAAAAGACTTCAACAATCAGGATGTTATCATTTTCTCTCTTATAGCATAGATTACTGTCAGCAACACCTTTACTAAATCCCAATTTCAACAAATATTTATCTAGTCTAGCATACCGGGCTCTAGGAGCTTGTTTTAATTCATAAAGAGTTTTCTTCAACTAACATACCATGTCTCCATCATCTGATAATGAAAATCCATCAGGGTGTTAAATGTAGGCTTCTTCCTCAAGATCACCATTCAAAAAGGCAAATTTGACATTCATCTAATATACCTTGAAATATTTATAAGAAGAATAAGCAAGCAACAATCTAACAAATTCAAGTTTGGCAATAGGAGCAAAAGTCATCTCATAATCAATACCTTCTTGCTGCGAATATCCTTTGTAGGCCAGGCTAGCTTTACTTCTGACAATTTCACTGGATTCATTCAATTTATTTTTGAATACCCATTTAGTACTAATAACATTCTTATCCTTGGGTCTACGAACAAGTTTCCAAGTGTTATTCTTTTCAATCTGATCTAGATCTTCTTCCATAGCTCTCATCCAACTTTCATCTTTATAGATTTCAACAAAATCTTTAGGTTCAAATTTGGAAACCAAACATACTTCTTCACCAGCTAAACTTCTTCTAATCATCACACTTTTATTCTTATCACCAATACTCTGATTTTTAGAATGATTCAACCTTACATACCTCAGAGTCTTCTGATTGTTCTAATTCTCAGGATCCTACACTCCTTCACCAACAACATCCTGATTTATAGTCTCTACAGGATCATTCTGCTTAGGCTCTTCAAGCTGAATAGGGGCTAAAACAATATGTTGACCATCATCATAACCACATGCTTTGATCTCTTTTCAAATATTCTCATCCACCTTCACATTTGCACTTTCTACTATCTTTCTCAGTCTCTTATTGTAGCACCGGTAGGCCTTTCCCTTTGTTGAATATCCGAAGAAAATTCCTTCATCACTTCTAGCATCAAACTTTCCTATATCCTCATCTCTTTTGATATAACATTTGCTACCAAATACTCTGAAATATCTCAAAGTAGGAACATGACCAAATCAAAGCTCATAAGAGGTCTTATCGGTATCTCCTTTGATGTGAACTCTGTTGAATGTCTAAATAGTAGTACTAATAGTTTCTCTCTAGTATATCTTCAAGACATTTCCTTCAATCAACATAGTCCTTGCAACATCCAAAACAATTTTGTTCTTCCTCTCAACAACTCCATTTTGTTGAGGGGCTCTAGGAGCATATAATTGTCTTTTAGTCCCATGCTTCTCACATAATGAATTGAACTCACTGAAACAAAATTCTCCACCTCTATCAGATCTCAAACACTTCACCTTCTATCCATAATTAGTCTCAACCTTAGCTTTCTTGAATTTGTCAAATGCTTCTGATTTTTCTCCTTCAGAAAGACAACCCACATCATCCTAGAATAATCATTTATTAACAACATAAAATATCTATCACCCTACTTCTAACATTTTTTAGGTCCACATAGGCCAGTATGCACAAGATCTAGCAATCCTTTTGATGTATACTATTTGTTCTTGAAAGAAATTCTTGTTTGCTTACCCAATTGCCATTCCTTAGATACCAGATTAGTAGGCTTAACAATCTTAGGCATATCTCTAACATCATGTGTAGAAATAATCTTAATCATTGAATCAAAATTTACATGACACATTCTCCTATGCCATAACCAACTCTCATCAATCTGAGCAATCAAACAAATTTTCTCACCAAAATTCAAATGAAAAATGTTACCTTCAGTCTTAGTTCCAGATGCAATCTCTATACCAAAGGCATTTAAGATCTTGCATTTACAATCCTTGAATTATAAATCATAACCTTTATCAACCGTTTGTCCAACACTCAAAAGATTATGTTTCAAACCTTCAACATACAAAACATCATCAGTGTTATGCTTACCATCAAAAGAAATAGAACCTCTCCAATGGATCACACAAGCTTTGTCATCTCCAAATTTAACTATTCCACCATCATATCTTTCCATACTCACAAATTTTCTTTTCACCGGTTATATGATGTGAAAAACCGCTGTCAGTCACCCATTCATCTTTCTCTTCAACTTTAGCAGCCAAATATTTCTCTTCAATAGTACAGCTAGTGGAATCATACTAACCAACACCTTTAGGCAATCTCCGAGAAATCAATGCTTCAAGTTCATCCAGCTCCCTTTCTCGCTCTTCCATCTCTCTTCTCTCTCTCTCAATCATATCTAGATATTTTGCACTCATTAGGACCATATTTCTGCTTACCAAGTATAAATGCAGATGCTTTGAATGCAGTCTCAAAATTTCCATGTGATTCTCCAAATTCGCTCAACTCAAATGCAACAAGTTTTCCAACTAGCATATCTCTTGTCACAATAGTCACACTCCAGATCTCATCAATAGCAGCAACCTTATGTTTATAGGCAGGAGGCAAAGATCTCAACACCTTAGCAACAATTTCATCTTCCTCAATGGTTCCACTGACACATCTGATACCTAGGATAAGGTCATTCACCTTAGCCATAAAAGAGTGTATATTCTCATCATCTCCCATCTTCAATGTCTCATACTTTCCTTTCAAACTTTGCAACTTAGAAACCTTCACTTGTTTATCACCTTCATACAACACCTCAAGCTTCACCTAGATCTCATGTGTGGTCTATAGTCCCATTACATTTTTCATCTGTCACAACCCTCCTTTATCACTTTTGGATTTAAATTACAATTTTATTTTATTTTTGGATAAACTATTTAAATGATTTAATAAATGTTATAAAAAGAATGAAAAATAACACACACACACACACACATGGAAAATATACATTATTTTTATTTATTTATTTTCCACATCCAATTATGGCACATGTTGTAGGAAGACTAAGAAGCTTCTAGAGGATTCTCCACCATCTTGCATGTAACTCCTCCACTAAGCCTAATCAATTTGCATGAAGTCCAAAATTGGGAAAGAATCTCTTTTATAATTAAATTTTCTAGATAGTGGAATGGAGGGAATTTTCTTATAAATTATATGCAAGTTTCAAAGAAGGGAGTTGATTTTGTTTTTAAGGAAAATTTCCTAAGTTTTAGAAATAGATCTTTTCTTTGGTAGTCTCTTTTTTCGTTGCAGGAATTCTAAGTTGTTGATGAAGGATTTCTCTCAAGTGGCAAGGACGGATCAAAAGGATAACCTATGGATCCAACATCAAGCTCGATAAACTAGGTTTTCTCCCTATTATTTCACATTCGCTTATGAGAAATTCATATTATCAATAGTTACAGATCTTCCTTCATATAAATAAATTCTTTTAGTTGATTGTTAATCTTTTATTTGGGGATAAATGATAATGATGATGCTTTCCTATAGTGCACGTACAGGATAGTTATTTATTTATTTTATTTCCCTCAAGAAAATATGCACAAGATCTTACTTTTTGTTTTTTTCCTTTTTCCAAAGATTTTAGCAAAAAGAAAATCATATTCTCTTATTTGTTTTAAATCTCTCTCTGTGATTATTTTAAATCTCTATGATTATTTCCTCTGTGATTATTTTAAATCTCTCTCTGATTATTTTAAATCTCTATGATTATTTCCTCTATGATTATTTTAAATCTCTCTCTGTGATTATTTTAAAAACTCTTTCTATGATTATTTTAAATCTTTCTATGACTATTAATTAAATAAACCTCCCTGTGAGTTGAATAAGATCTCTCTGTGAATACTGGAGATAAGCAATCTTCCTATGAGTTGAATAAGATCTCTCTGTGAATACTGGAGATAAGCAATCTTCCTGTGAGTGCTGGAAATAAACTCTCTATCCCCCTGTGAATACTGGAAATAATAACCTCCTGTTTACTATAAAATCCATCTAAAACAATTGTTGATTTATCTATTTCACTCATGCTCTTATTTTTATAAATAAATACTCTTTCATTGTTTACATATATATATCATTAAATAATTGGAGATATAAACCATATAATATATAATATATATAAATATATTAAAATTATTTCAAATGATAAAATACATTAAATTTTGCAAAGGCCATATTCTCGAAAATCTTTTTTTTATGGTATCGGGCGGCGTGCGGGGTAGTGCTGATAGTTATTGTAACCGCCGAGGGGGAGTGGTACCCTCCACTTCCCCTGCGGTCACTGTCACGGCAGTGGTCGCAGGGAAGTGGAGGGGACCACAGGGTCCCCTCACCATTATGGGCCTGCTTCTGTAGACCTATAGTGGTGATGGGACCCGTGGGTCCCACTCCCACATACTTCCCCCTCTTTACTTTTTTTTCAAAACAAAAAAAAAACTATTTTTAAACGTGGTTATTGTTATATTTTTTTGTTAATAATAAAAAAAAAAGGTTTTAGGTAATTTTTGAAAAGTATATATATATATTTTTTAGATTTCCTTTTCCAATTGCAAATTAAATTATATAATTGCTTAGGAAAATTTATAATAATAATTTAAATTCTTTTTGCAATTTTTAAATTGTAATTGTATTAAATTTTATAATTGGAAAACTACTTAAATTTCGTTGGGTTACTTAGTTGGTATTTGGACTCTTGGAAAAGCAATTATGGTACTTTATCATGATTTGAATCTAATGACTGAATTAATCGCTATTTTTGGAATCTAGGACCATAAGGAATCATGCATTACTTAATCAAGCACGCAAGTACCCTATTCTTATAACATGCAAATTACTTATAGATTAATTAAATTTATTGACGTTTTCATGCAAGATGCATTATTCTTATAACATGCAAATTACTTATAGATATGCATGTTTCATGAGGGTCATTATTATGCAAGTTTCATGAGGGTCATTATTATGCAAGTTATATTTCAAGTAGTTATTTCAATTAATTAAATTTTGTGCATTCAATTAGTAGTTGTTTTCAAGTATGATGTTTTCATAGCTCGTAGTTAGAAAACTAAATAAAGGAAGATGGAAACCAAAACACAGTAGCGTTCGGTATATACGGTGCCTCTGGGTCATGCTTACGAGTAATGTTGTCATGTTGAACTACTGCACTTAACGCCTAATAAAGCTACATCAACGATGTCTGTGGCATCGTCCCTATAAATCATCGGGGAGTAATAAGGGACACTTGGAAGTTAAAATCCAAGGGGCGGGTAATCCCTCTTGGATCGATAATCTAATAAGATAATTTTTAAATGATTTTACATCCGTTGAGATAAACCATAGTAAACCCCCTTCAGGGTTGGTTAAGTAAAATGCTTTTATGAAATTGATTTTTTGAAGAGATTTTGGTGATTGAGAATTTGGTCAAGGGTGATGCTCATGATAGGTGTTAGGATGTAGTTGTTAGGCCACAAACAATAGGCCATCTTGAGCCTTTGTTTGAGTGCTACCACCGTGGTTAGCAACCGCAGAGAAATTGTCTAGGACATTGACCCTAGAAAGGGTTGCGTACCCACAAATCAGTTTACATCAAACCATAGAGTAGAAAATAGAACTACATACTTTATGCCTTGATCCCGTGCCAAAGTGGGTATGTAGGCAGTCTTGGGATGGAGTTGTCCCTCGTACTCAGGCATTCGTGGGTGGGGTCTAGGCTTGGTAAGAAGAAAGATTGAGTAAGAATCCTATTTTGAAAGATAAGATAATTAAAATAGGAAAAAGTAATTCAATGCATACTCGGAAGGAATCTTGTATGGATTCGCTTGACTTCCCGAGGCTTTAAGCCAAATTTCGAGGCGGAATTCAAGCTTGTATTATGTTATTCAATTACTCCTAAGGATGACAACCTCGGTGCACTTCTGTTAGAAGAGTGTAGTACTTAGTGAGTGGTTCAGGACCTGAATGGTCCCGATGAGTCTAAGTCTTTGGCCAGAGCACCTCCTATCCTGATTGGATAGATGCCTACCCCGCATGGGTAGATGCCTATCCCGATTTGGATAGATGCCTACCCCGTATGGGTAGATGCCTATCCCATATTGGATAGATGAAATCTTATGTCCCGTATGGACAAGTGCCTAACCCATATGGTTAGATTCTCATCCTGGATGGATAAATGCCTAATCCAAATGGATGGATTCCCAAAGTATGCGATTGAATCAAACACAAATGATTAAATTTAACAAAAAAAAAAGAATGGTCAAATTTTGTTGGGTTAAATATGGTGGGTTATTATATCATCTCAGAATTAGTTAGGACAATTAGAAATGCTTCCTTATCTCTAATATTATGTTCAACTTCCTTAACCTCATCAGGAGTAGATGGTCCATTATGAGGAAAAAAATGGGCATTCTTTGTAATCTTTCAGTAATCTTCACCAAGACATTTCAAGTGCACTTCCATCCAGTCCTTCCATATAGCATAGTTACTTCCATCAAATCTCAGACTATCCCTATTAAAAATAACACCTTGAGTTGCCATCCTAGATCTCCTCAAGTGATTAAGATTCTACTAGAGGATCTAGCTCTGATACCAATTGTTAGCAACAACCAAGAAGGAAGACTGAGAGGGGGGCTGAATTAGTCTTCACTGGATACACAAACTTAACCACGAAAAATAGATATGATAAACTATAGTAATAAGATAGATAAGAAAATTAATAGCACAACACACAACACCAAGATTTTGACATGGAAAAATCGGTTAAGGGAAAAACCACGGTGGGAACCTATGCAAAGTAAGATGATACTCTGTAGTAGTATGCGAAAATGTTACAATGAGGAATTCACATGCATTCAGGCACACTTCCTAGAGCCCACTGCTCAAATATAATGGCCTGAAAGGCTACAACCCTCAGAGAAGTCTCACTGACTTACAATAAGATTCAAAATACAATCCTGAAGAAGTAAACTGAAGGAATAGCATTTCCAAATGCCTGATTATAGTTCTGGTTAAGCACAGATGTTTGCACTGCAACACAAATATCACCTCAAAGTCAACACTGAAGGATAAATCATTTGTTCATACACAAATCTCTCTCTCATAATGCAGACACAACAACAACACAAATTACATGACTATATCACCTATATATATAAAATTCATCAACCTTGACAACATGGTCGGCTAAACCCTCAACCCTTAGTTACAAAATTACATCACACAATATAAAGATTGACCGCCAGACCAGTATAATGGTTTACATAGCATAACATGGTCCTAAATCAAATTCTCAAATGCACAACTCCATCTAAAATCACGCCAAGATCAACCACAACAGGATACACATCTAGGAAAATCGCATAACATGAAAATCATCACCAGTTGATAGAAATAACCAAAAACTTGCACAATGATCAATGCAGATCACTAAAACAAATAGGACATGACTAAGAAATACCAACAAGCATGTTAGAATCATCCAGAACAATTGTACCAACACCACTTTTCAAATCTTCATCGGTCAACATCTGAAAGCTCAAGAATACAACCAATCAACAATTGTTCATGAAGAAAGATAACTTGTGAAGCACCAAATCATGAACCATCTGAAATGAAGATACACAAGACCATCCCAAACAATATCCAAAAAACTCAGCACATGGTCTAATCACACAAGAATATATCGGACGAAATACTAAACCCTGCAAAATAGTGATCAGTAAATCAACACTACAAACCGGATCATAGAATCTTCCCAATATGCAATCACCAGAGAAAATCATAGGAGGGTGAACCCAGAATAGTGGGTTACACTTTTTTACCAACTTTGACACTAAAATATGATAATATGATGAAACTATAAAGATCTGGTCAATTGATGAGAGGGAGGGGGTGAATCAGTAGATAAAAATTATTTGGGCTTTCACCAAACTTATTTCAAACCTAGAATTAACTCACAAAGTTAACCGATTTAGACACTTTAACAAATATGCAACTGCTCTCTTAAACCTTACTAGTTGACCAAATACTTCAGTGATATAATGCAACAGATCTGAAACATAAATACCATTTGACCAAAACCTTAAACCACTTCACAAATACTAGTAATAACATACTTCAGATCATTTCCAGAGATTTGAATATATCTATGTAGATTTGCTAGTCATTCATATCAACCAAATAAAAAACACATCCACAAAATCATTCACCACTTGACACAATTATTTTTCATGTGGATGGAAACATACTCTCCCTTTGGAATTGATGGCAATACAAATATCAATACCAATTGATCATCGTGATGATTGATGATTCAGGTATAGGAATCCTGGTTTACATTTTTCACCATATACTCTCCTTCAATTGTATCTTCATATCTTCAGCAATCAATCATATACTTTTCTCCCCCTTTGACATCAATATCAAAGTGAAGGTAAACCATTATGTATCTTATCCATGCTTCACCGATCTGCAATGAGTTGCTTCCCCTGTGAAGTAACTCCATTCTACACCAATCCTTCTTCAAGATTTTCAATAGGCTCTAGGATTGATGTCTTCCATATCTGCTTAATTGACTTCATGTAGGGGTATAACCCCTAACTCACCTCTGAGATATGCAAATATAGCTTTAGGTAGAGGTTTAGTAAGAATATCTGCTAGCTATTCTTTAGTGGAAACATTCTCTAGTGATACATCTTTGCTTTGAACTTTCTCTCTCAGGAAATGATACTTCAGCTCTATATGCTTTGTCCTAGCATGCAACACCAGGTTCTTAGAAATATTTATAGCACTTGTGTTATCACAGAAAATTCTTACCGGTTCTGATATCTTCAGCTTGAAACCTTCTAATATGTGTTTCATCCAAATTTATTGGGTACAATTCATGTAAGTTGCAACATACTCAACTTCTATTGTTGATTGAGAGATACAACTTTGTTTCTTGCTGCTCCAAGACACTAATCTGTCTCCAAGAAAAAATGCTCCTCTGATTGTACTCTTCCTGACATCAATATTTTCTGCCCAATCTGCATTGGTATAGAATTTTAAGTCAAAGTCTCCTGCATATGGATATCATAATCCATAATCTATTGTGCCTTTCAAGTATCTAAAAAATATTTTGGTTGCAATCATGTGTGTCTTCTTTGGATTTTTTTGAAATCTAGCAACCAATCCTATTGCATGAGCAATGCCCAGTCTACTATGGACAACATAATGTAGCTTACCTATCATGGATCTGTATTCCTTTTCGTCAACTGATGCATAATCATATTCATTTGACAATTTATAGTCTATAACCATTGGTATTCCAACTGGTTTATAATGTCCCATTCGAAAAGGTTTCAATACTTCCTTCACATACTCAGATTGTGTAATAAAGATTCCTTCCTTCATCTGTTGGATTTGCAAACCTATGAATTTTTTTTATCTCACCTACCAGTGACATCTCAAATTTATTCTTCATTTCATTAGAAAAATCATGACACATATCATCATTACCTCCAAAAATGAGATCATCAACAAATACCCCACTTACCAGTATTTTATCTCCTTTTGTCTTGAGATATATGTTACTATCTTGACTGGTTCTTTGAAAACCTATCTTTACTAAGCGAGGGTGCAATATTTCATACCATGCTCTTTGTGCTTGTTTCAATCCATGTAGTGCCTTATGTAGCTTGTACACCATATCATTTGCTTCAGTTAATGCATAACCATCTGGGTGTTCTATGTATACTTCTTCTTCCAATAATCCATTTAAGAATGCTGATTTAACATCCATGTGATATACCTTAAATCCTCTGTATGCTGCAAATGCAAGTAGAATCCTTACTCCTTCCAATCTTGCTACCGGTATAAATGTCTCACCATAATCTTCACCTTCCTCTTGTGCATATCCTTTGCATATCAGTCTGGCTTTATTCCTGACCACTGAACCATCTTCATTCAATTTGTTTCTGAATGCCCACTTTGTGCCTATTAAATTCTTGTTTTCCAGTATGGGTACCAATGAACAGGTATTATTCTTCTCTATCTGATCAATTTCTTCTTCCATTGCCTTGATCCACTGTTCATTTGCAAAGGCTTCTTCTGCTATTCTAGGCTCAATGGTGGAGATCATACACAAGTTTTCTCTTAGCCCTCTTCTAGTTAACACACTTGCATTTTTGTCTCCAATAATTTGATCAGGGTTGTGATTGAGTCGGATATACCTTGGAATAACATGATCTTGGTTTTCAGGTCCTCCTTCTTCTTTTTCTTCATATTCTGCCGGGGCTTCCTGTTCCGGTTGAACTGGGGCTTCTATGTTTAGTCCTCCAACTTCTGCCTTTACCGATTTTGGTTCCAAAACAATGTGTTTGGTTCTTCTTCTTCCTTCTCTTTGTTGGTTTCTCCAATTTTTTCAAGAAATTCATCTACTCGGACATTGAAACCTTCAATGGTCTTCTTAGTCTGGTTGTTGTAGCACTTGTAAGGTTTTCTCTTGGTGGAGTAACCAAGAAATATGCCTTCATCACTTTTGGCATCAAACTTTCCAATATAATCACTTCTTTTAATAAAACATCTGCTACCAATTTTTTGAAGTAACTGACATTCGGTGATCTATGATACCAGTATTCTTAGGGTGTTTTGTCCTTACCTCTTTTGACCACTATATGGTTCATTGTATAAATAGGTGTGCTGATAGCTTCTATCCAAAATTTCTTAGCTACACCTCCTTGGATTAACATAGTCCTAGTAGCTTCAACCACTGACTGATTGTTCTTTTTTGCAATACCATTAAGCTGTGGTGTCCTTGGTGTAGATAAATGCCTCTTGATCCCATTATTTTTGCAATATCTAGTGAATTCCTCTGAAGAAAATTCACCACCTTGATCAGGTCTCAAACATTTTATCTTCCTTCCACTTTCATTTTCAACCAAGGCTCTGAATGCCTTAAATTTTTTGAATGCTTCTGTCTTGTCTTTTAAGAATGTGACCCACATCATCTTTGAATAGTCATTGGTAAATATCATGAAGCACTGATCACCTTGAATACTCCTAGTCCTCATTGGTCCACATAGGTTAGTATGAACCAAATCTAGGAAATTTTCAGCTGAGGTAGATTTTCTCTTGAAGGTTGAGGATATCATTTTCCCTAATTGACATTCCTTGCACAAAGCATTCACCGGCTTGTCCAACTGTGGCAAACCTCTTACTGATTTTGACTTGCTAAATCTTACAATGTTATCAAAATTCACATGAAAAAACCTTTGATGCCAAAGCCAACTATCTTCTACTTTTGCAATCAAACAACAACTGACTTTAGAGTTTAAGTGAAATAGGCTACCTTTGGTTTGTTTTCCATTTGCAATCATTTCACCTTTGCTTCCAAAGATCTTGTAAACTCCATTCTTGAATTCTAATGGGTGACCTTTATCATTGAGTTGAGAAACACTCAAAATATTATGTTTCAAACCTTCAACCCAGTAGATATAATCTACACTACTCTTACCATTTAGGAAAATGGATCCTTTTCCTTTCACCATGCATGAAGTGTTATTCCCAAATCTGACAACACCTACATCAAATTCTTCCAATGTTAGAAACTTGCTCCGGTCACCGGTCATGTGGTGTGAACAACCACTGTTTATAATCCAGTCATCTAAATTATCCAAGTGGGAGACTGATGCCTTCTAATCTAATATGTCTTCTTTGATAGCAACAGAGACAATGTCCTCATTTGCATCTACCTTGAATTCTTCATCTGTAATACCTTCATCCACTACAATGAGATAATTTATTTTTCCTTTTCCTTTAAACTTCCTATATTTCTCTCATTTTTTCTCATTATCTCCATTAGGACAATTAGCAACAATATGTACTATCTTGTTACATGCAAAAAATATGGTAATTTACCTCTATACTTACTGGTAACTCTGGGTAACTGCTTGGCCAATAATGCTTCGAGTTCCATAAGGATATCTTCGTCATCTACCTCTTTGCTGGATCTAGATTTATGATTGTAACTTACTTCTCTGCTTTTCCTTACTGGTGGAGTTGAGACTGAGGCTTTAAATGCAGATTCTGACCTCTAAACGTTTCCATCAAAACCATTTAATTCAAATGTAGTCAATTTACCAATAATAGAGTCAAGAGTTACCTTTGTCTTGTCAGTATATTTGAGTTCTTGAATGGCTGTAACTCTAATAGCGTAGACCAGTAGAAGAGTTCTCAATACCTTGCTAACCATAGTGGTATCATCCACTGTACCTCCAACACTTTTGATTTATCCAATTATCTCCTTGATTCTCTGACCATACTGTTGAATGTTTTCACCTTCAACCATTCACATACTATCAAATTTTCCTCTGAGACTCTCTTCCTTGGCTATCTTTATGTGCTCATCACTACCATAGATATCTTCCAATTTCTTCCAAACTTCATGTGTAGTCTCCAATCCATGAACATCAACATATTGTGAATCTGACAAGGTACTGATGATGACTTCCAATGCTTGGTTGTTCTCCTGTTTCTCCTTCTTCTGATCATCTGACAGAGTTCCGATAGGTAAGTTATACTTAGTAACAACATGATCCCAATACTGACTTCCTAAGCTCTTAAGGTAAATCTTCATCCTATCACTCCAGATTCTATAGTTATCTCTATTGAACTTCAAACCCTCTCTCTTCATCATTTTCTCCTAGATCTTTTCCTCAAGCTATTAGGTTTATATTCAAGAGAACCTAGAACGCTCTGATACCAATTGATAATATGATGAAACTATAAAGATCCAGTTAGCTACTAAGAGGGGGGGTGATTCAATAGATAGAAAATTAACTAGGCTTTCACCAAACTTATTTCCAACTTAGAATTAACTCACAAAGTTAACCGGTTTAGACACTTTAACAAATCTGTAGCTGCTCTGTTAAACCTTACCGGTTGACCAAATACTTTAGTGATATAATACAACAGATCTAAAACATAAATACCATTTGACCAAAACCTTAAACCAATTCATTAATACCAGTAATAACATACTTCAGATCATTTCCAGACATTTAAATATATCTATGTATATTTACTAGTCACTCATATCAACCAAATAAAAAACATATCCACAAAATCATTCACCACTTGACACAATGATTTTTCATGTGGAAACCCAAATGGGAAAAACCACAGTGGGGATGAATACCTAGAAGTATTCTTTGAACTCTTCTGAAGTTTGCCCTGTTAGAAGCCAAGCCTGGTTAGAAGCTTATACAATAATGTTTTGTTAGGAACATATCCGGTTAAGGACCACCCAGTTAAGGGATTGACTACAAATACCCTGTTAAAGGTAATACCCTATTAAAGGCAACCTTAGTGGAGGATTTCAAATCCAAGCTAATGGACCACCTGGTTAGAGGATTTCAACAAGAAGCCTGTTAAATCTTACCCTGTGAGGGGATTTCAAAACTGCTGTAATGGTTAGAGAACAACAGGTTCTTTGATCGTTCTTGAAATAACACTTCCTTGCTGAATCAGATCCTTTACCGCTCCTATCTGCCTTCACATCATTCTGCACACACACCTCCTAGTTTGGTAACAATCACTTTCACACTCTATCAAATTTCCAACACATCATTCAATCAATCCATTGACCTTATAAGTAAATACATTAGGTCGGTAACACAACACAAACACTACAATTCTCATAGAGATTAAAAACACATAAGTTCAATCTTGATCGTTAGATTACATTGCAATCAACTTCACATTCTTCTAGGCATCTACAACCGCTCCTGGATCACCGCACTTTGAATCTTCTAACTCATCATGCTTTTGTCACTTCATACTACGCATTTGATCATTCCAAAGATAAACATTTATCTTTATGTGCCAAAACCATCTAGAAAATCATCACATGCAACATTCTTGCGTGACATCTTCATCACCGATCATCATCCGATCATAAACCACCACAGCCGATCTCCAAGCTTGATCGGTTAGAGTTATGCTTCTCAACTGGTTAGGGTTACCGGTTGATCTTCACTGCTTTAATACCGGTTGCATTTACTACTTCATTACCGGTTGCTATACTACTTTATTATCGGTTTCTATTGAAATCAATGACAACACTTCCAATCTTCATGCAATGCCAACATAATGTTCATTTTCAGAAAAAAAAACTTCAGATTCAGACCCTATTACTTCTAAACTGTAAGGAATTTGTAGATGATATGAACTAGTGATTTGTGTCATTTTGTATGTAGATTCTAAGAATATTTTTTTGATAAGTTTTGGAATCAATTTGCTTCTATTTTTCTATCTCCCTCAAAAACTAGTTTTTTTTCAAAAAATAACATTTTTAAAGAGTGATACTCATTCTATATAGCATAACTTTTTTTCTATAATAGATATGAGCGTGATTCTTTCGAATTTGGTTTTGTAAAATCCATATCTAGTGTTTGCAATTGGTTTTGTAAAATTATCTTCCATAAATAATATATTATTGAAGATTTGGAGTTGAGTTAACTGTAATTTTGACATATGTCCATTTGATATTACATAACTTGTTGTATATGTTACGAAAAAATCATTTTTTTTTGTTGGAAAGAGGACTTTAATACCTAGTGCATGTTGGGACTCATTAAAATTGAGTCAAGTTTTGAGCCCCATTTCAAAATTTTGATATTGCATTTTCAGAAAGGCACCTAATCTCATTCAGGTGGCCTAGTTAGAGAGAGGGTAAAATGGAGCTAGGTGATTTCAAAGGGTAAGGCTTTGGAACCTTGTTGTACACCTTTCATTTGGCCTATGCAGTGTGTTGCAACTTTTAGATTTCAGTTTGGATTAGTTGATCAGGTACCCATTTCAAGGGGTGCGCTGAAAGTGCATTTTAGGTACAAATACAGATTTTACCAAGTAGCCTACTTTGGGTGTTTATATCTTTTTCCCTATTGATTGTCATGAAGAATTTAAAAGTGAATTTAATTCTATACATAAAGGTGTTCCTCCGTGCAAAATTTCAAGTCTTTATGAATCCATTTGCTCAGTTTTCAAAGCTCAATTTGTTTGCAGTTTGTATGGTTTGACAAGTCCCTGTTTCAGGACCTAGTTGGAGGCCTGTTTTGCATAAGTGTAAAAGTTGCCTCAGTAAGTGTCATGTCAGAATGTTTATTCCAGGCTATTGTTGGTATAAATGACAAGCTATTTTCCAAATTTCAAGCCTCTGTCAATCCGTTTGATCGGTTTTCAAAACGGTTTATTGAGCCATCTTTTTCAGTGATCCGTACTTTCATTGCCGTATCAGTTAAAGTTGCTATTTTCATGAGCGCACCATTTGCATCCTGTCATCCTTTTGGTCAAATTGAGAATTCAAAGATTTGATATATACTTCAAGGTACCTATGTCTTAGATTTGAGGGTCTACGGCGGTCGTTTAATATTTTTAAGAAAGGCATCATGAGTTGCCTGAGCATTGACTTCATTAGGTCGGCAGTGCCGATAAAGCAAGTGGGTCATTTTTGACAATTAATATCTCTTCACTCGGGATTCGTTTTGAAAAACCATTTAGTAGAGTTCATGCTTGTATATCAGAGTACACGCCTGTTAGATGGCGAAGTCTTGGAAGGTGTTTTGACCAGTTTGAAAATTACGTCTTCG
The DNA here is from genome assembly GCF_030272615.1 of Cryptomeria japonica. Lineage (NCBI taxonomy): Eukaryota > Viridiplantae > Streptophyta > Pinopsida > Cupressales > Cupressaceae > Cryptomeria > Cryptomeria japonica. The sequence goes on from NC_081407.1 coordinate 603,810,357, forward strand.
CGATTAAATGTGAAAATGTAGCGCAAGTGCCTGAAAGTTGCAAAATTCAGTTTGGTGATCCGAAAATGGTGCCAATCGATTCCAAAGGTAAGTTTAAGGTTCCTGAGGTATTTCAGAGGTCAGTTGCATGAAAACAATTTTTTTTTTAATCGGACCCACTTTGGGGCCCGACCTGGCTCATGCTCGTGGATTGATTTTATTGGCGACTTGGTTCGCTGAGAGAATTTCATAATTTTTAAATGGTTGTTCATTGGTAAATGAAGTGTCAAGGGTAGTCTTTCCAAAGGATCTTAAATTTTTCAAAAACAGAAAAGGTTATTTGATCCTCAAGATGAGGTCCTTCAGAGGCGAAACATATTTTTTATTATATCATGCATGGTTGCAATATGTGTTGATTCATTCTTCTTATATGTGCCAATTGTAGGTGATGGATTAAATTGCCTCAGTATAGACAAGAACTTGGCAACTGTTGCTATGAGTTCTGCACCCTTGGCTTCACAATATCTTTTTGTTACTACAACATTACCACTGGATATAGACCAAGTTAGTTTGGAAGACTAGGCTATGTGGACCGGGTTTTGCACCGTACATGTTCTGGTCTGGAAGAGATTCTCATCGATTGTAGTGTGGAAGACTGAGAAAGGCCATTGAAACTTCCAAATGATGCAACTTGTAGGCAATGGCGGTGAAGAAACTACTTAGAATGGAGTGGAATTACTCTCACATTTTTGCAGAAGCTTTCAACTATTTAAACAGTAGTCCAAAGCCCCCACGTGCTGCATTTTGAAGCATTTCCCTGTGGCATTGAAAAGGCTGCCATCTTCCCCTTTCTGCGTGGAGTTTGGGGACCATATAAAACTATAAGTAAATGCCAAATCTCCTTCCCTGTGTGTGGCATTTGGGGGATGCAATATTAACTCCCATTAAATTGCAAGTAGCAAAGTAAACACTAGTTCAACTCCTCCTACGTGGCATGGTGCAATCTTAAACTTTTGTGCAAATGCAAATTGCAGGTGTAGCTTCTGTGTGGACAGTGAGGAGAATGTGAATGAAGTTTTAAAGAAATTTCTGCAAGCCCAAAGGATCATCCTCTCCCTCGGCGTGAGCATGTAGAAAAATCTCAAGCTAATGCAAGCAACAGTTAATGAATCCTCCCTCACATGGCTGTTTAAACTATTAGGAAAACTAAAATTGGCAACCATGGAAAATTTCCCTCTCTGCTATAACATGGGACGTGGTGTTTGAAAAGGAGTACAATGAAAACCTCTGAGCAAAATGCAAATGAAGCTGAATCCTCCCTTGTGTGGCTGATAAAGGAGGGGTTTAAAACAAGTTCCCAACATCTCCTCCCCTCACGTGTTGCAGAAAACTTCTAAATCAAATGTAATTTACAGAAAGTAAACCTTCTCTCTGCATGGTAGGGGCAACGTTGCAAAGGAAATAGAAAGTTTGATGCAATTGCAATGTGCAGATGTAAAGAAAGGCATCGACCATTGTTTGTAAGTCCTCCCTCTGTGTGGAGTGGAGTTGGGAGGCATTAAATATGCAGCAAATGCATTTGATAGGTGTAAAGCCAATGTCCACGACCTTGCCAACATCTTTGCATTCCGTGGCAATGGAGGAAGGCAATAATAAAAGGAAGCCTTCTAAAGCAAATGCATGTGGCAAGGCAGCATAAAAGCCCAAGGGAAAAGCTCATAAATGCATTTCCAGGCATAAGGCTTTATCCCACATTCACTGGGAAATGAACATTTGTGGTATTTATAAGCAAAGCTCCACACAAGTATAGTGTCGAAAGCTTGAGGCTTTTGACAAATGGTGTTGAGTGGCCTAGGTGGACCCCATGTGCACGAGCATGCTTCCCGAGGCGACTAGGTGGACCCCACACAAGCACAAATCCCGAGGAATGCGAGTTTTATAGAGAAAAAGTGAATTAAAGATCGAGGAAGTTGATGGAGATCGACGGTGCACGTGGATTCGCAAGCCAAAGATGCTCGCCAGTTAGGGTTCGCGAAATCGTGAAGGGTTAAAGAGCATGCAGGTTGTAGAGGATCCAATGGCCCACGTGATTTCGGAGCCCGAAGATGCATGTTTGTTAGCCATTGCGAAATGGAAAAAGACATGTGGCAGGTCCACGTGGAGGTCCCATCCGGTGGCGCTGAGGTGGCAATGAGGTGGCAATGATGTGGCATACAGATGGCAGTCCAATGATGCATAGGTGGCGGTGATGAGGCAGTCAAGGTGGCAAATCAATGAGGTGTCATCCCAATGGATCCCATCAACCAATCGGAAGCTGCCACGTGGTAGGATGTCAGGGCAAAAATGGATTGAAAAATTAAAATTAAATATATAGTGCAAACTATATAGAAAAAATGAAAAATTTAAATGATGTGCACACATGAAGAATTAATTCGGCCAGAGGCTTATTTTTGCCCGTAATGACAAGTATTATATATTGCCAGAAAGCTCTCGAGATGAGGAATGCAGTTATGGAGTTAGTTTCAACAAATATGAGATATTTTGAAAGAAGTTTCCACGGGAAAGAGGAAGGAAAATGAAATTCAGTTGGAAAAAGAGACACTTGGCAATTTCGGTTGCAAACCTAATCTTTTTTCCCTCCCCTTCTTATTCCCATTTCTTCTCCATTGTAAGGGTTCTAGAATTTTGGAGGAAGGGCTCCAGATTTCATGGCTTCCAATTCTGAGTTCTCTTTAAGATTGTACAGGGTAGTGCTTCTCTTTCAGTAATATAGTATCTTCTTGCTGTAAATGTTTTTGTTGCAGGTCATGTATATGTAAGACATATATACAGTTTATTGGATTGTCTCTAATCATTCTCTATTTTCAATAAATTTAGTCTTCAAGGGAGTTTGGGTTTATCCTCTCAAAGGGGATTGTAAGGGTTTTTTTCAGGTACTCTTCAAGGAAGAGTTTAAATTCTATGAGCAATCATTTTGGATTCAGGATAATGTCTGGATATGTATAATCCTCTATCTAAGTTTAGAATGTTGTGATGCCCAAACTTTATTGCAAGAACGAAATAATTTTTTTAAAGAAATTCGCACTAAAACATTTAAATTTTGCAAATATGAAACGCTCTATAAAGTTTTTGTCTTGACTACTTTTAGAGTTAACTCAAATCACCAACTTGAGTAAACGATAAGTAATTATAATTAATGCGGAAAATTAATTCTTCAAATAAATTATTATGGTCTCAACGAATTTAATCACTAAATCGACTTAATTAAAATTCTCTAAAATGTTTGGCGAAGAAATTATTAAACTTCAGTAAGTCTATATTGTCTAAAATTCATTTTAATCAATAAATAAAGATAAATCGACTAAAGAGTCAATTATTTCAAAATGAATATCTTCCTTAGGTTTATTAATAAAATAATCTAAACACATCCCTTTTCTTTTAAACCCTTATGTTTTAACAACAACTTCTAATAAAATATTTGATCTACTAGTTGCCCTTAAACCACATTATTATTAAATGTTTAAATTAAAATAAACATTAATACAGGTAAATTATAAAATTTCTTTAATATATATATTTTTCCTTAAACAAATATTATTATAATTTACTCAAATTCGCTCACATTATCATAACTCTATAATTTTGTCAAAAATCATATTCAAAACCCTGTATATATAATATACATATATATAAATATACATATATAAATACATGTATATATATATTTATATATATAAAAATAAAAGTGTTATACCATGCAAACCCTAACCTTTTATTTATAAAATAAGCCTCTCCTTTCTTTATTTTTTTATTCTTTCTTATCTTTCCCATTTTTTTTCTACCCTAGCCTTAACCGGCTAGGGTTTTAACTTTATGCTGGCTGTGCAGGGCGGCTCACCAAGCGACAGCCATGGCGAAGGGGGAGGAGAGGCGGAGGCAGCGTTTTCGGGGGCGCAACGGAGGTGCTGGTTACGACAGCGGGCGGTGGGCAATGGGTGCCGCTCACTGTTTCCACAGTGGCGGCCCTCGGGCCGTCCACTATGGATGCCCACAGTGGCGCCAACCACTATGGTCGCCCACAGTGGCTCCGGCCGACACCGTCCACTGTGCTAACCACAGTGTTCGGCCTCGCCGACCACTGTGTTTAGCACAGTGGTTTGGCCCGAGCCAGGCATTGTTTTTTTTTTTTTTTTAATTTTTTTTTAAATATATATATATATATATATATATCATTTATTTTAGATATAAATTTCATTCAATCATATATATTCACATATAATTTGTTTATATATATATATTGTATAGGGGCACATACTTTGTATGAAAATGTATGTAGATCTCTTTTTTTAGTTTGAACATTTTTAACAGATTAAATAAATTCTTCAGATTTAAAACAATGCATATATTTCCTTTTATTAAATTCCTTGTTGCAAAAAAAATAAAATTAGATAGATTATTTACTATGGATTTACTTTCTGCAAAATATAGTATATAACAGAATTAAATAAGCTTAAAACAACAACCATATAAATCCTGAAATTATTTAAAATAGATCTTTAGAGATGATTGTAATAAACTTCAGATTTTTTTTTTTTTTTTTGTTATTTTTTACAAGTTAATAAAATTGACAGAAGTAAATAAGTTTAAACAACAACTTTTAAAATCTAGAAATTACTAAAATAAAGCTTTAGAAATGGCTATAATAAATTTTGATTTTATTTTTTGCAATAAATTAAATGACAGATTTAGATAAACTAAAATAACACTTCTATTTACAGGTCTAATTGTTTTATTTCCAGCCTTCTACATGCATGCAAATCTAATTCATTTATTTTCTAATAATTTGTTTTAAATGCATAAAGGGAATAAATAAATTACTTTCTTTTCAAAATATCCTAAACACAACAAATGTTATTCTTCAGAAATATAGAAAAACTAAAACCAGAGTTACTCATTTCCTTTCTGTAGTATAGCATAAATAAATATTACATATCTTTAAAACATATTCCCAAGTCTTTATTGTCACTTTACAAATAGGTCTCTCATTTCAAATAAATGAGGACTTTCAAAGAATAATAATTACATTTTCAAATATTTTTCTACCACAAATAACTCCAGCCACATTTACATGTCCTATTCTTTTCTTCCAACAACCTACAATAAATCAAAAGATGTGACCATGGAGTGCTCACCTCCTAGCTTAGGCTAATTAGTAGCCACCCTCGAGATTGGAGAACCAAGCCCTAGATAGGTAACACACATGCAACACAAAAAAAACATGGGAAAAACAATCACATACACATTCCCAACCTAGGCTACACTGCACCACACATTGTGATGTCTTTTCAAAGGTGTTAGTGGACCAAATACCCTGAGGAGACTGCAAGTATGGTAAAACATATAGCCACCTAATGGCAAACCAAATACATCATAAGTATAACAGCCCCACATCCTTATGCCCCCCAAAGCATTCATGCCTTATTTCCCTCCTTATGACCCCCAAATGCATAAACAAGCCATGCAACAAGGGTCACATAAAATCCCTTGTGATCACTCTCATAACGAGAGCCTCTCACTCGAGGACTGTCACTTCTACCACCCACAAGACCATCCTCTCTCCCGAGAGTAGGAGGCCTTGATTACTCCTAAAGCACATAAAATGCATACAAAAAGTAAAACATAGAACACCATAATTTTCCAAGGAAAACATGCAAGAAACTAGCCTTTTTACACAAGCAAATCCTTTCAACACATCATGCAATATAAAAAAATACAAGGAGAAAATATGACCAACCTTCAACTGCCCAAAGGTATGCTAGATTGGTTGAAGATGAGCAGCCCAATTCCACAAACCCTTCCTCTCTACACTTAGCCCCAAATCTTCTAAAACCAAATCTACCTTTTTTTTTTTCAAAATCTTGTCTCCAAAAATGGAGAGTGGGTGATTACCCACAAACTCTCTCATTCTTGCCTAAGAAGACCTCAGTTAGAGTTCTCACAGGTTTCTAAAATTGAAAAACGAAAAAGAAGAAAAAGATCAAAAGGGATCTCTCAACAAAATAGAAAGTTAACTAACCTAGATGATGCCTTCTAAATTCAATTTTCGCACAACTTAGAAAACTCACTTTTTAGGGTGTCTAAATGGTCACATGAGAGTTGTCACATGCCTAAAATTACTCCTAACCCTTAGGTATACCTTATGGGCTTTAGGAACCACTTCTAAACTACCCCTAGGTGTCCATTTAACCCCTTTTACACCCCTCTGAAGTTAATTTTCGGGTCAAACCTAAGTTGACCACCCCAAAGATTTTCTACCCTAGAAAAATATAGAACCACCTTATATTAATTGAAAAAGCTATGGTTAAACAACTCCCTCCAAGAGACAATTCAAAATCAAAACATAAATCAACACGTGTCAAGTGACACAATAAAAATACTTTTACAAAATTATACATGAAATTTTTGTCTCTTGTTGGATTTATACAAATACATAAATTAAATCTAACACACATGCAACATCCACTTTCACAAATAAAATACTATACAACTGGGGTGTTGTCTCTCCAAATAGACAAACCCTGGTTTTATGAACGTACATAGGTCTAGGTTTGGTTCTCCATAATATTTCCATGGTCACATGGATAATTTTCCTGCGCATCTCAATTACACATTAGTACTTCCAAATAACCTCATATAACATTTAACCAGATGAATAAGAATACATGTCAAACACTCTACATACCATATACATTTAAACAAATCAATACATCTTACATCCAAATAAATCCACATACGCAGTTGTCATCATCCTCATAATTTTAATCCATACCTAAAACATACATCCTATTTCTATCATCATAGTGAAGTCCTGCGAATCCAATAATGACATATATCATCTCAAATTTATCCTATTCTGGAATCATATAGAGTTATATATCATAACACATATAAATGAAGCATCAACATACGTCAATGTTATCCAAATCCTGGGATCCTATAAGTTCTAAATCCATAATGCATAAAAATGTACACCTGAAGGTGATATGATTCCGTAACCTGGTTCAATTACTTTTCTCACCAAATCTATCTATCTAACATAGCCCATCCTATTGAATTATAACACTTATTAGTAGGGTCAAACATGGTCAACTAAGTTAATCATAGCTTGGTTGGGGTGGGCCTTACAAATGTATTAATGTCAGGCATTAATATAGGGATATCTTTCTTAATAAATTGGATTTGCAATAAAGGTTTTCATTTTCAGTTTGATGTATGACTCTGTTGCCCTTGGATAAGGCACTGATCTTGCAAATTTTGGGATTTTCTCAAAGATTTAAAATAAAAAATCAGAATATCTACCTTTATTTTATGTTATGTGGGAATGTTTCATCCATCTTATGCTTCAACTTAGTTGAGATGTCAATGTGGATCTAGCCCATCTATAGTAACCTCCTAGTTGTTAAGCCTTGAGAGATCTATCTGCTTTGTTGATGCTGTCATAGGTGTGTAATAGGTTTAATTTTAAGCATCAAAGGTATACTCGCCTAGGTTTTGCAGAGCTTGAAGAGTAGAAGGATTCGTATCCTTGTCATGTTGTCCAAGCCCTGAGGTTCTTCATAAATTGAATTGGCTACTTCAAAGGTCAATTTTAGGTGTACTTGGGTTAATCAATTTTGATGAACAACAAAAATGGAGACTTTGCTGGGGAGTAAATGGATTTAAATGTTTGATTGATAAGGTTAGAAGTTGAATGTATTCCTCATCCTGTCAATTTCATATCCAGTCAGTCTGTCCATTGTGTATGCACAGAGTTGAAAATGTTTTTTATGGTTGAGGGATTTAGTATTATGTTCTGAGGTTGTAATGGTATTGTCTTCTATCAGAGAAAATTTCTTGTGAAGAATTAGAGAAAATATACATTATTGAGAGTTGTAAGAGGTCCTTACAGCTGTTTATGAATTCTTCCCAATGTCATAATTGGGTGGCGACTCTAGTCTCTGTCCCAGTGCTTGCAGGAAGTTTGTATTCCAAGATTTTCACAAGATTAGTAGATGATTTGATCAATCGTATTGAGATGCAGATGATTAAATTAGTTGTATGCTCAGACATGGTGCCTTCATCATAAAAGCTTGAGAAGAAAAGTGCAATTGAAAGATACACATAGATTTGGTGTTGATTTCCCAAATCTAGATGTGTTAAATAGCTTGGAAGAGTGTTTATTGCAGCAAGATTAAAGGAGTAAATAAAGAATTTAAATATGTGTTGAATGAGATTCTACTGTTCAAAATATCCTCTATGCAAGAGGTGGCGACTCTGAGGTAAAAGACCATGCTGAAAGTGGAAGTTAATCTTCAGATCTACATGTGTTTATAGCTGCAAACACCCAGGTATTTTCAGAAGTTTCAATGCAAGACATTTATTTTGAAAATTTGAATGTGTAAAATAGTTTTCCCATTAAGTGAACACTAGTAAAGAGGGAAAGAGAGGAATTACAAACTTATTTGCATATCTATTTTCTGAAATATCCAGTATATATGTTCTTCCGTAGTATGCAAATTTGGAGAAACTTTATGTCAAGCAATGTTATGAATAGATTTGAAATAAGGATATGTACTTGAAGTGTTTCATTCTATTATCCAAGGCTATATAATCTTTTGTTGGAGTAAGAAGAAATGTGTAGTGAAGTTTTTTAGTCGGGTGTATTTCCACATATGACCATGCCTAGTGAAGTGTCACAACCATGTAGTAGGAAAGGTTTTGGTATGAAGTATTATTCTACTCTAATTTTTAAAGATGTTCTGGGTTACCCAAATCCCATACCCACAAAAATTAGAAAGTATTTGCCAATATTCAGTGGGAAGAAATCAGAATTAGCATGTCAACATGTGAAAAGATTTTCAGATTTGATGGGAGAGTTTGAAATTTGTCAAGAAGATGTGTGCATGAAGTTATTTGTTCAATCACTGAAAGAGGATGCAAGGGATTGGTTTTCCTTTTTACCGATAGATTTTATTTCCTCACGAAAGAATTAGTTTCAAATTTCATAGACCAATTTGCTGAAAAGGTGAGTGATTGTGATTTGCTAAAAGAATTCACATATATACAAATCAGGGAAGATGAATTGGTTCCAACATTTACTATAAGGTTTTCACAAACATTGTCTAAAATTTCTAGGAAGTATAAGTTTGATGATAAAGTATGTCTGGATATTTATATGAGTGCTTTTGGTAAGAACATGGGTTTCCTATTGAGAAACAAAGAACCCAAGACTTTGTATGAAGTTTTTAACACAACTAGGGACATTGAAAATAATTTGAAATTTGGGATCTCAAAGAGATTTGTGTCTGCTATTGTTTCTTGTCAAAGTACCTTCAATGGTGAAATACCATGTGAAACTGAACAAATCATTCCTTGTCAAGGTGCGTCTAGCTTTGCTGTTCCAAATGGTTTTGCTGATGCATGTAATTCAAGTTTAAATGAGAGTCAAGAATCTTTGCTGTTAATGCCGGTTGTCTCTAATAGTAATGATGGAATGATCAGTGGGAAATGTTGTGATAATACTGATACAGAGGTAGATTTGTATAAAGGATATGTACCATTTGATTTGTATGCTGATTATGCTGATTATGTGACTGCAAATTATGAAGTTAATCATGCATCTCCCAACGATAATGATAATGAAATTAATGAGGATGATGACCATCGATCTTTACATGTTGCTGATGTATTTGATGTTCAAATACCAAATACTGAGGGATCATGAAGTGTTGCTGATTATGTAAGTGAAAATGTGCAATATGATGTAAATCAAATTTTGTTTAGGTCTGATAAAGCTGAAAATGAAATTGTGAATGATGTTGATAGTGTTTTCAGTGCAAGTATACCCAGTGATGAATGTGTTTTAGAATGGAGTGGTGTTGCTGATTATGAGGATACTGAGTTAGATTTTCAGCACCTTGAAGGTATACAAATGAATAATGAAGATCAATTTTAGAATGCGAGTGATCTTGGCACAAGTTATTCACTTTCTTATGATCAGCAAATAAATGCCAATCATGCAACTGATGATGGTTATGAGAATTCTTATTATTCATCTTATGAAGATGTTATAAGAGGAGACCAAGTTATATACTTCAGTCATGAATCTGAAAACAAAAGTATTTTTGAAGATAAAAATATATGTGAAAATGCGGATAATGTTTTATTTTCAAATTTAAATGAACCCATATTTGAATGTTTTCAGAATTTGAAGTACCATGAAGAGAACGTGAATGTTGATAGTATGCTTGAACTGGATATGGAGTTCTTTGCCTTTGATATTAATATTCATGGTGTTGATTTCATTATTGAAAATGTTGAAGTTTCCCCTTGTGTTGAACAAGTTTGTAATGTTGATGTAGTTCCAAACAACACTAGCATGTGTTGTAAGAATTTACTTCATGAGGAAGATAAGAGGCATGGGTTGTGTGATGATTATTTTAGACCACAAATGGAAGTTTTTTAGGTGGATGTAAGTCTGAATGAGAAAGAATTAGTTGAGGATTTGCTTCAGCCAGAGGTCTGCATTCTTTTCCATGAATGGGATATTGAGGATGTGGATGTGTTGAGTTTGATAAATGAGGATAATATAGAATGTGATCAACCTAGTGAAGTATCACATCTGGATCGTGATATTTATGTTCCTTGTTTGCATCAATTGGTTAGTAATGCCCCTCATCCTATGAATTTAAATGATAATAAGGCATGTGTTGATGATAATTACAATGTTGAGATTGAATGCTTTATTTTTGAGATTCAGCATGATGATGCCTTTGCAAATGATAGAATTGATTGGGATAGTGAAATGTATGGCAGCTTGTGGGAAGGCCTCTATAGTGTTTTCTCTCATGATTTTACTTTTGTTGAAGTAGTGTGTGATTACAAAGTTCAAAATCAGGCCGAAGGTATGCACACCAGCTGTTATAGTAATGAGATGAAAGAGGTTGATTATAAAGATTATGCTCAGTTGTTATTGAAAGGTTACTTTGTTTAGATCATGATGTCAACTGATGAGAATCAGATTTTTGACAGAGGTAAATGCTGAGGAAAGTGGAGCAGTTTATATTCAGTTGTCAGTATGTTTGTATATCTTGTATAATTGCTTTGCTTCAGTTGTGTGGTTTTCAATAAGGTGCCCTGCTGTTTGGGTAGAATAAGGAAGCCCTATTTTTGAGAAGAGAAGAGAGTGATCCGTTTTTGGGTGGTTTGCTTAACCATAGATTCTAGATTCTTGTGATGATCTTGTAATCAACCATCCCCAGTTAGAGCCACTGTTGGGACTCATTAAAATTGAGTCAAGTTTTGAGCCCCATTTCGAAATTTTGATATTGCATTTTCAGAAAGGCACCTAATCTCATTCAGGTGGCCTAGTTAGATAGAGGGTAAAATGGAGCCAGGTGATTTTCAAAGGGTAAGGCTTTGGAAACTTTTGTACACCTTTCATTTGGCCTATCCAGTGTGTTGCACCTTTCAGATTTCAGTTTGGATCAGTTGATCAGGCACCCATTTCAAGGGGTGAGCTGAAAGTGCATTTTAGGTGCAAATGCAGATTTTACCAAGTAGCCTACTTTGGGTGTTTATATCTTTTGCCCTGTTGATTTTCATGAATAACTTCAAAGTGAATTGAATTCTATGCATAAAGGTGTTCCTCCGTGCAAAATTTCAAGTCTTTATAAATCCATTTGCTCAGTTTTCAAAGCTCAATCTGTTTGCAGTTTGTATGGTTTGACAAGTCCCTGTTTCAGGACCTAGTCGGAGCCCTGTTTTGCATAAGTGTAAAAGTTGCCTCAGTAAGTGTCATGTCAGAATGTTTGTTCCAAACTATTGTTGGTATAAATGAAAAGCTATGTTCCAAATTTCAAGCCTCTGTCAATCCGTTTGATCGGTTTTCAAAACGGTTTATTGAGCCATCTTTTTCAGTGATCCGTACTTTCATTGCCATATCAGTTAAAGTTGCTATTTTCACGTGCGCACGATTTGCATCCTGTCATCCTTTTGGTCGAACTGAGAATTCAAAGATTTGATATGTACTTCAAGGTATATGTCTCAGATTTGAGGGTCTACGAAGGTCGTTTGATATTTTTAAGAAAGACATCATGAGTTGCCTGAGCATTGACTTCATCAGGTCAGCAGTGCCGACAAAGCCAGTTGGTCATTTTTGACAATTAATATCTCTTCACTCGGGATTCGTTTTGAAAAACCATTTGGTAGAGTTCATTCTTGTATATTAGAGTACACACCTGTCAGATGGCGAAGTCCAGGAAGGTGTTTTGACAGGTTTGAAAATTACATCTTCACGATTAAATGCGAAAATGTAGCAAAAGTGCCTGAAAAATGCAAAATTCAGTTTGGTGATCCGAAAATGGTGCCGATCAATTCCAGAGGTAAGTTTAAGGTTCCTGAGTTATTTTAGAGGTCAGTTGCATGAAAATGATTTTTTTTTAGTCAGACGCAGTTTGGGGCCCGACTTGGCTCATGCTCGTGGATTGATTTTATTGGCGACTTGGTTCGCTGAGAGAATTTCAGAATTTTTAAATGGTTGTTCATTGGTAAATGAAGTGTCCAGGGCAATCTTTCCAGAGGATCTTAAATTGTTCAAAAAGAGAAAAGGTTATTTGATCCTCAAGATAAGGTCCTTCAGAGGCGGAACATATTTTTTATTATATCATACATGGTTGCAATATCTGTTGATTCATTCTTCTTATATGTGCCAATTGTGGGTGATGGATTAAATTGCCTGAGTATAGACAAGAAATTGGCAACTGTTGCTATGAGTTATGCACCCTTGGCTGCACAATATCTTTTTGTTACTGCAACATTACATTGGATATAGACCAAGTTAGTTTGGAAGACCAGGCTATATGGACCGGGTTTTGCACCGTACATGTTCTGGTCTGGAAGAGATTCTCATCGATTATAGTATGGAAGACTGAGACTTCCAAACGATGCAACTTGCAGGCAATGGCGGTGGAGAAATTTCTTAGAATGGAGTGGAATTACTCTCACATTTCTGTAGAAGCTTTCAACTATGTAAACAACAGTCCAAAGCCCCCACGTGCTGCATTCAGAAGCATTTCCCTATGGCGTTGAAAAGGCTTCCATCTTCCCCTTTCTGCATGGAGTTTGGGGACCATATAAAACTATAAGCAAATGCCAAATCTCCTTCCCCGTGAGTGGCATTTGGGGGATGCAATATTAACTCCCACTAAATTGCAAGTAGCAAAGTAAACACCAGTTCAACTCCTCCTGTGTGGCATGGTGCAATAAGAAAATTTTGTGCAAATGCAAATTGTAAGTGTAGCTTCTGCGTGGAGACTGAGGAGAATATGAGTGAAGTTTTAAAGAAATTTCTGCAAGCCCAAAGGCTCATGCTCTCCCTCTGCGTGAGCATGTAGAAAACTCCCAAGCTAATGCAAGCAACAGTTAATGAATCCTCCCTCACATGGCTGTTTAAACCATCAGGCAAACTAAAATTGGCAACCATGGCAAATTTCCTTCTCTGCTGTAGCATGGCACGTGGTGTTTGAAAAGGAGTACAATGCAAACCTCTGACCAAAATGCAAATGAAGCTGAATCCTCCCTTGCGTGGCTGATAATTAAAACAAGTTCCCAATATCTCCTCCCCTCACATGTTGCAGAAAACTTCTAAATCAAATGTAATTTACAGAAAGTAAACCTTCTCTCTGCATGGTAGGGGCAACATTGCAAAGGCAACATAAAGTTTGATGCAATTGCAATGTGCAGATGTAAAGAAAGGCATCGACCATTGTTTGTAAGTCCTCCCTCTACATGGAGTGGATTTGGGAGGCATTAAATATGCAACAAATACATTTGGCAGGTGTAAAGCCAATGTCCACGACCTTGCAAACATCTTTCCATTCTGTGGCAATGGAGGAAGGCAATAATAAAAGGAAGCCTTCTAAAGAAAATGCATGTGGCAAGGCACCATTAAAGCCCAAGGGAAAATCTCAGAAATGCATTTCCAGGCATAAGACTTTATCCCACATTCGCTGGGAAATGAACACTTGTGTTATTTATAAGAAAAACTCCACACAAGTATAGAGTCGAAAGCTTGAGGCTTTTGATAGATGGTGTTGAGTGGCCCAAGTGGACCCCACACGCGTGAGCGTGCTTCTCGAGGTGACCAAGGAGGCCAAGTGGTGACCAGGTGGACCCCATGCAGACACAGATCTCAAGGCAAGCAAGTTTTGCAGAGAAAAGGTGAGTTAACGATCGAGCAAGTTGCCGGAGATCGACGGTGCGCGTGGATTCGCAAGCCAAAGATGCTCGCCGGTTAAGGTTCATGAAATCATGAAGGGTTAAAGAGCATGTAGGTTGCAGAGGATCCAATGACCCACGTGATTTCAGAGCTTAAAGATGCATGTTCGTTAGCCATTGCGAAATGGCGAAAGATAGGTGGCAGGTCCAGGTGGAGGTCCCGTCCGGTGGCGCTGAGGTGGCGATGACATGACATACAAATGGCGCATAGGTGGTGGTGACAGGGCAGTCCAGGTGGCGAATCAGTGAGGTGTCATCCCAGTGGATCCCATCAGCCAATCAAGAGCTGACACGTGGTAGGATGTCAGGGCAAAAATCGATTGAAAAATCAAAATTAAATATATAGTGCAAACTATATAGAAAAATTAAAAAATTTAAATGATGTGCACACATGAAGAATTAATTCACCCAAAGGCTTATTTTTGCCTGAAATGGCAAGTATTATATCTTGCCAGAAAGCTCTCGGGATGAGGAATGCAATTATGGAGTTAGTTATGACAATATGGGATATTTTGAGAGTAGTTTCCATGGGAAAGACGAAGGAAAATGAAATTCAGTTGGAAAAAGAGACACTTGGCAATTTCGGTTGCAAACCTAATCTTTTTTCCCTCCCCTTCTTATTCCCATTTCTTCTCCACTATAAGGGTTCCAAAATTTTGGAGGAAGGGCTCCAGATTTCATGGCTTCCAATTCTGATTTCTCTTCAAGATTGTACAGGGCAGTGCTTCTCTTTTAGTAATAGATTATTTTCTTGCTGTAAATGTTTTTGTTGCAAGTCATGTATATGTAAGGCATATATATAGTTTATTGGATTGTCTCTAAGCATTCTCCATTTTCAATAAATCCAATCTTCAAGGGAGTTTGGGTTTATCCTCTCAAAGGGGGAGTGTAAGGGTTGTTTTTAGGTACTCTTCAAGGAAGAGTTTAAATTCTATGAGCAATCATTTTGGATTTAGGATAATGTCTGGATGTGTATAATCCTCTGTCTAAGTTTAGAATGTATTAATTTCAGGCATTAATATAGGGATATCTTTCTTAATAAATTGGATTTGCAATAAAGGTTTTCATTTTCAGTTTGATGTATGACTATGTTGCCCTTGGATAAGGCACTGATCTTGCAGATTTTGGGGTTTTCTCAGAGAATTAAAATAAAAAATCAGAATATCTACCTTTATTTTATGTTCTGTGGGAATGTTTCATCCATCTCATGCTTCAACTTAGTTGAGATGTCAATGTGGATCTAGCCCATCTACAATAACCTCCTAGTTGTTAAGGCTTGAGAGATCTATCTGCTTTGTTGATGCTGTCATAGGTGTGTAATAGGTTTAATTTTAAGCATCAAAGGTATACCCGCCTAGGTTTTGCAGAGCTTGAAGAGTAGAAGGATTTGTATCCTTGTCATGTTCTCCAAGCCCTGAGGTTCTTCATAAATTGAATTGGCTACTTCATAGATCAATTGTAGGTGTACTTGGGTTAATCATTTTTGATGAAGAATAGTGCATAAATAATTTTTCCAAATATTTTGGGTGACGTTTACTATTTTTCCATAAGCATTGAACAAAGAAGTTCATGTACGGTGAAAACCCTACATTCATAAGAAATAAAATAAAAAATATATTATAAATTCTAGTATTTGGAAAGCTTATAATAAGTGCTAAATACTTAAAAAAACAAAACTTCTAAATGAATTCATTTGACCCCCCAAAAGCTAATGTAAAATTGGTTTTTTATCAACATTTGATAGATGTAAAGGAGACTCCATTGCAAGTATGATTTAGAAGTAGAGAGGTTCTATCCAAAAAATTTTGATATAAGAGCCTTTGATCTAACTCTGTTCAATTAATTACTTCAAATGGGACCTCTTAAGCTTAAATCATTATATTTTCTAAAAAATGTATGATTTCAGCAAAAATCAGGATGTACGAAAAAGTGGGAACCAACATTGTGAGTTCACCTAGGAATATGTTGACATCAATGACAATAAAATATCCTAGTAGGAGCAATGACCAACAATATCCAACATAGCCTGCAAGTACAACTCTCACCACAAGTCTCCAATGCTCTTGTATGTTCTCCACAACCAAGAAATGAAAGAGATAAAGGAACCTCCATGCTATCACCCACCTAACACCACATGAACACAAACTAGTGAACACATAGATCCAAACAACCTCAAATCCAATGCTGTGTGAAATTGAACATCTAGGAAGATAATCAAGACCAAAGAGAAATACTGCAAATCAAGACATGTAGCATGTCCTTCTACATGCACCTCTAAATGCCAATTGTGCCAAGTATAATCTCCTCCATAAAACCCCCAAATAAAAAGACAAAACAACACCCAAACATGTTCAATCTATTAGACCAAACAAACATATATATCATGTAATTAACATGGATATAAGCCTCTCATAACCAAGAAGACCAAACCAATACCATTCCCAATTCTAGGAATAAGACCAATAAACCATCTCCCAAACTTAATATCAATGAATGTCATCATAGTAACAACTCAAATGCACAAGGAGATAACCAATGCCAAACATATCTCAAATTGAATCCTTCGGGATTAACCATCTATCCATAGCTCAAGATCCATATCTATGAAAGATAAACATAAATATAATACACTTGAAAGGAATAATGGGCAATACGTCTCAAGTAGTAAATCCCTAAGTAGACCAAGATTAGGGAATGATAATCCTTATCAAGCTATCCAAGTTATCATACCTTACACTAAGAACAATGTCCTCTCAATTCCATACTAGGTGAATGCTCCTCAAACTTTCTGCTAAAACCATCAACCGTATCAACACATGTCTCTAATCACAAGAGAATACCAACATCACCTAGGTCTCATGTATCCATGAGAACCTGTAATCAATCAATCCATGCTAAAATCCAAATGTAACATAGCATTGTCATGAACTAATCAAGAAAATGATTACGTACTCAATACAAAGAGAACTACCCAAGATCAATGTCAAAGCTCCAACCGTAGTAATAGGAACATAAACATGACATCAAGATATAACAATCATCTTCAAAGAGATAACATTCTCCATATGAACATATCCAATAACCATATCATGCCAAAAATCTATGTATGCAATCAGGAGTGTACCAAGTCATAATAGTAAACATAATATCAAACAAGGATAACATGTCAAATGGAAGCATAAATCACACCTCAACCAAATAACTCAGTGAGTCCTCCAAGATGTCTACATCCTCAAATATCATGAAGATCACCATCTCCTACTAGTGTACTTGCAAATGTAAAAGACCCTTTTATAGAAATAGGATCTAAGTCATCCTCCAAACATCTGCACACTAAGAAGATCCCACCATCCAATGGTGAATACACATCACTGCCATAATCTCCCATTGAACTGTGATACCGATCCATCCATGGAATCATGATAACCATCTTGTAAATTAAGATCATCCAGGTTTACATAAATACAACTAAAATGTCAATATCATCAAGTAAATCAAGATCTCCAAGCCAAGAAGATACAAAACCGCCAAACAAGCAATTAGGATCCAATCGTACACTGTCACATCATCATTGTCAAAATCCCCAGCTTAAAATATAAACAAGATATACATGACATCATGATAAACCATCCTCTAACATGAGAATCAACCAAAGCCATCTAATAATCAAAGAACTCAAAGTGCACATCATGAGCTCCCAAAATCCAAAGTAACTAAGATCCTCAAACAAGAAGATACATTGCCATAACTAATCAAGAATCCAATAAAATCATCACCAATAAAAGCACCTACAAATCCAACCAAGTCATGCAAAAGTACCTAAACATAAGGGAAATCTTTGAAATCATGATCATATCCACTGAAACAAGCATATAACTCCTAATATGTCCAATTGTAAGAATTAGATAGTCAACAACATAGGTCCTCCATCATAATTGCACTTGATAACAACATATCTCCTCCTTAACATGACAACAAAATAAAAAAAACATGTATCTAAACAAAGCCACCAATCTGAATATGCATGTACAGTGAAACGTTTATGGACATAGACAAACCATTTCCAATCCATACATGCAATGCTATAAGTAGAGGCCGCCTACAATACTGCACAACTTGTTGGAGTTGTTGGATATGGTTGTTCATTTTTATTGCTAGGATATGTTGTTGTCATTGATGTCAACATATTCTTGTGGTTTATTCTGGTGAGTTTGGGAAGATCTTCTAATCTGGTTTTGTAGTTTAGTTTTGCTGATCATTGTTTTGCAGAATCTGGCATTTCCTCTGGTATATTCTGGTGTGATCGGATATTGTGCTGAGACTTTGGGATATTGTTTGGGATAATATTGTATATCTTCATTTCAGATGGTTCATGATTTGGTGCCCCGCAAGTTATCTTTCTTCGTGACAGTTGCTGATTGGTTGTGTTCTTCAGTTTTCTGATGTTGATCGATGAAGATTTGATAAGTGGTGTTTGTGCAATTATTGGTGATGATTCTAACATGTTTGCTAGTGTTTCCTAGTCATGTCCTATTTGTTTTGGTGATCTGCATTGATCATTGTGCGAGCTTTTGTTGGTTTCTATCAATTGGTGATGATTTGCATGTTATGCGGTATTTTTGGTGGTGTATTGTGTTGCAGTTGATCTTGGCATGATTTTTGGTGGATGTGATCGTTTGAGAATTTGATTTAGGTCCATGGTATGTAATACAAATCATTATATTGGTCTGGTGAATCATATTTGTATTGTGTAATGTAATTTTTGTAATTATGAGTTGAGGGTTCAATCGACCTTGTTATAAAGGTTGATGAATTATATATACATATATATGTGAGTTATTCACTTAGTTTTGGTGTCAATGTTGTGTCTGCATTATCAGAGATAGGTGAATGTGCGAACAAGAGATTTATCATTCGGTGTTGAGTTTGAGGTGATATTTGTGTTGCAGAGCAGACATGTATGCCTAACTGAAACTGTCATCAGACATTTGTAGATGCTATCATTGCAGTTCATTTCTTTTGGATTGTGAATCTTATTGTAAGTCAGTGAGACTTTCCCGAGGGTTGTAGCCTTCCAGGCATACATCTTTTGAGCAGTGAGCTCTAGACAGTGTGCCTGAATGGATATGCATTCCCCATTGTAATAATTTTCACATACTACTGCAGAGTATCATCTTACTGTGGGTAGGTTCCCATCGTGGTTTTTCCCTTGGCCGGGTTTTCCATGTGAAAATTATTGGTGTTGTGTGTTGTGCTGTTAATTTGCTTATTTGTTTATTGCTGCAGTTTATTAGTTTATGTTTTAGAGTTTTATTTATGAGATCCGGTGAAGACTGATTCACCCCCCCTCTCAGTCTTCTTTCTTGGTTGCTGCTAGCACAACTTGTAGGCCCGACAATGCAACATACATACCCAAACAAAAATTGATAACCATGTCAACATGTCATAAAATCATAATGTCACCATAGCCAAAAGAACCCATAAACAACTAAATAATGCCAAAATTGCTCCAAACCCGATCCATTGTGTAGTTTGTTGACTATTCAAAGTCCAAAATCTGACTTCGTATGCTCAAGTTATGACCTCTCAAAGACATAAAGGTACCAGCCAATTCCAACTAACATTTCACTGCCCAAGTAGAAAAATATGGAATTGCATCATACCATCGTGCAGTGGTTTGAGTCACCTTTCTAACAACTATAAGAAGTTGAAAATCTGACATCATTTTCCCAAGTCATGCTCCTTGGAAGAAAAACATCCTATTAGGCTACATTTGCAAAAATTGGATTAAAAAAATGTCCAATATGCCATACAAATGTTTTTTCATTTTTTTAATAATATAATAAATCTATTTGTGGATTGGGCAAAAAACTTGGTCTCGAACATATATGAACTTTGGCATATTGAAAACACATTGGGTAGACTTTTTAATTTTTTGTTTCTTTTCAAAGTTTATTTTAAAACTTAATTAAAAAAATAATTTATTTAATAAAAAAATTAGCAAAATTTTAATTTAAAAAAATTGTTTCAAGTTTTTTATTTAAGCGTTGGCAAGTTGGTTGGACCCCAACCAAGACCCGATATCAAAGGGCCTTGCGTTGCCAGCCTAGGTACCTGTCGATAGGGAAACCCACTAGTGGGGGTTAATATTTGTTTCCATATAAGATTGCCAGTGTACCTCGACAGTTGCTACGATACCAGTTTACTGGTGTACCTTGCAGGTATGAGGGGGTTTGCAAACCCCCCTTGCAATTTTTTTTTGTTTTTCAATTTTGGCTTCTAAATTTAATTTTTTTTTTTTCAATATTTTTTTTTGAAAATGTTGATAGGATTTTTTTCATGCAGAATAAAATATGATTTTTTGATGACGTGGTATCATATTGCTTAAAAAAATTTGCTTCTTGGTCCAACATCATCAAAATAGGTCAAATTTTATATCAAAATTCATCTCCTGGCCTCCTTTAATGCAACCACGGGGTCAATTTTGTTCCACACGGTCAAACAAAAAACATCAGCCCCAAAATCCCCATAAAGAAAATTCATGGAAACCCATTTTGAAACAATTTTAACAAACACAGATCTACAAAAAATACCCACAAATATGCAATCCCACAACCCATAACAAGATCTCATATCTTGCCATGTCTTTTATTCTTTTTATGCAGTTCATGGATTCAACTCCTAGGGTTATATAACCAAAATCATAGCTTTGGTACCATTTGAAAGGAAACTTGTACCCATACATATGACAATTTACACATAACCTAATTAAGAAATCAAACAAATAAATACTTTGAATCCATATGCAAAGAATAAACAACATACCCATCAAAGATGATACAATTTATACCTTGGCTAAACCCTCATGAGGAAAAAAAATCAACCTCCAAAAGAATCTATCATAATGTACTATCAACAATGCAACATTAAAAATACAACAATGAAAGCTTTTGAAACTCCAGCCATCAACAAACACTCTATGTGAACATGCAACTGCACATCCCATGCCATGCTTTCAACCTCTACAAATGCTAAACCTGGCTTACCCAAACAACTATCCTTGTGCTTCCTTTTATAGATACAAGCTCCCACAAAACTACCAAGTGGTATTACATCAAAATCATGTGCTAATACCATGGCCAACAACCCATTGACCCCACATCTAATATTGGGTACTTTATTAATTTCACTTTCCGCATTATTAAATATGTACAATATAATTGTTGGAATCAATGAACACTGAGAGGGGGGGGGGGTGAATCAGTGTTTACAATTTGCGAACTTATTAAGCTGATCCTTCAACCACTAGATGCATAAGAATGAAAGAAAAATGTAGAAATATAAAGCAATCAACCACACAACCATAACACCAATATTTTAATGTGGAAACCTAGAAAAGGAAAAACCATAGTGGGATTTAAACCCATAATATTATTATATTATGGTCATAAGTATGATAATATTACATAAGGGGAATGCACTTTCATTCAGACATACTACCTAGAGCTCACTGCTCAAATACATAAGAGGGCAACAACCCTAGAGGAATCACTATCCTACAAATGGGATACAAGAGTAATTAAAATGTCTGAACTGGAATATAGCATCTATAAATGCCAAAGATCAGTTTTGGTTAAGCACAATTTGATTGTCAAATGCCGCTCTGCCTTTTTGCCCTGTTCTGCTGTATAGTCATCTATCAGAGCACCAATTCTGCATTCTGATGCTCATCCATACACCAGACATTCACATTCACATTCACATCTATCATTCCTAAAATGATTATCTGGATTGATATTATATATCTGCACAACCTAATAAGATTCCAAGTATGTCGGCTTCACAAAAGTCGCATAACATGCAACATGTAACCTTAAGTTGGCTTAATCCGCCCACAAATCCATATGCGGACTCATAGAATGATAAGAAGATTCATACGAGTCATCCCAATCACCTCGAATATGAAACCAATCACCAAAATCAACCCAACAATTCCACAATACACATTACACCAAAAAAGCTCTCCTCTAACTGAATTACCAGATACTGGACCATCAATATTGCTCATGAATCAACACCAGATATTAGGATCACAAGATAAGATACCTCAAACCTTGAATCATCTTCCTTTATCACTATTGGAAATTTTTTTGCCAACCTTAGCAGGTTATGACCTTGCGGGATAAGGTCCCGTAGGATAAGAAAAGTCAAAGGAAAAGCTTTTCCCTTATCTTGTGAAGTAAAACAAAGGCATCTAAGGATTTGTTGGATAAGGAAACCAAGAAGAAACAAAGAAACCCTTATTCTACGGAGTGGAACAAAGGCTCAACAAGGTTTGCGGGATAAGAAAGCATGGGTAAATTAAGCAAACGCTTATCTTGCAAGGTGAAGCTGGGTGAATAGAGATGCCACGAGATAAAACAAATAAGAAAGACAAAACAAGACACTCTTATCCCACATAATAAAATAGAAAATAAGGGACGCTTATCCTGTGAGGATAAAAGGGGATAAAAGGAAGCTCATGGCATAAGAGACAATGATAAGCAAACAAGAAAGACTCAAGGAAGCTTATCCCAAGAGGTAAAGTGAAGGCTCAATAAGGACCACAAGATAAGAAAGTAGGAGTAAATTAAGCAAGAGTTTATCCCATGGACTAAAAATAGACCCACAGAGATTCTACGGGATAAGAACTTAGTGCAACTTAGTGGTCAAACACAGTCAGGGGAGCATGGGCCTGGGGTGCCACATCAGACATCTACGGCTGTTGGATCTTCATAAAGGCCCGATTCGACGATCATGTTTTAATCTTCTTTTGGGCTTGCTGGATGCTTACATGGAGAGATCTCATGCATCCATCTTTGTGTGAATCTCTCAGATTGACAGTGGACATTTGAATTTGTAGTGGCCGTTGGGTTTTGAATGCTCTATAGGAGGGTGGTTGTCGACCCAATGATCGAGGACATTTCAAGGACCCAGTCGGTGCCCCATTTCAGACCCGATTTTAGTGCAATCATCGGATTTGCATGCCATAACTGGAGAGGTGACCCTTGCAGGCCAATTTTTGATACCACCATGCCCTCTTCAATGCATAATAGAGACATTTTTATCCTTGCAAGTGTGCTTGGCCATGCTTGTCAACAAGGATTGCTTCATCGATGGGTTGTTTTGCTTTTCCAGAGGCATAGGATGCTCTTAGAGCTAGATGTAGCATGCTATCAGATCTGTCAATTTGATCTTCTCCTCTCTTAGACATTTTGTAACCTAACCTTGGTTAAGGTTAGGGTTTCTTGATTGTAACCATCTTAGTTATGCCTGAACTATAAAGTCAATTTTGTATCCTGTTATCAGGATCTTCTCCTCTTTTTCTCTTATAGTAATCGATGATTTTTGCAACTATAAAATCACCTCGCCTTTACATTAATAAAATTGGTCTTCTTGCCTCTATTCAGTTCTAGAAATTTGTGTAGTGTTACCTCCTTACTTGAATGCGTTCTTATTTATTTTTCTTTAGTTGTAGGTGATTGTGTTGAACCCTCTATGGATGTTGACTGTGAACTATCTCAATTCCTCTCTTCATCCTATATGATTCTGACCTTCACCCTTCTTTAAGAGACTAATTAGAATAGAATATTGTGCATACCTAGGTAGTTTTATTGATGTCCTATGCAGTTACAGGTGGGGGTAGGTCAACTTTCAGTCTAGGTGCAAACTTTATTTCCCTTCTTTCATACAACCCTTCTCTCTCCCTTTTCCTTGTGAGAACATACATTAGTTTTATCAGTGTTGGGTTGGTCCAATACCTGCATTAGATTGGAAAGGAACCTGACCTTCTCCGGAGACTCAACCTCACTTCTGCAAGTCCCACACTTGAGAGGTTGTTTCCATGTTTCACAAGGTTGGTGATCAAGCTTGATCACCAAGGGTGAAAAATTTTGTGACAACAGTTTTTGGCATGCCTAGTGGGACCAATTTCAACATACTTGCTGAGGATTCAATGCTTTTCCTGAGCAATTCAGCCTTTGGAGGTAATCAATCAAGCACTTGGCAACTCTAAGGAACAAATTCAGACTCTCAATGATATCAGTTGCAACTTTATGCCAAGAAAACACACCAGATCATCATCTAGAGGTATTTTTCAATTCATTCAGATCCCTTATTCTAATTATAGGAGAAGAAGAGGTAGACATTCTTTATCACCTGTTAGGTGAACCCAAGCAGAAACATCCACACCCCTAAGGTCCTAGTCTACCCCTCCTATTATGAGATTAGCATAGCCTAAATGCCTTGCCATCCATATTAACACACCCTTATTTGCAATGGTGGTCCCAAGAGCACATACGTTTGTCACCTAAAATGGTGGCAGTCCCTTAGTCGTAACTCAAAAGAGTGACATTCTAGTAGCAACCTTGAAGGGTATACCATTCTTTACTAGAGAAACATCTACCTCCCCTGAAGAACATATCCAGGATGTGTCATGTATCTGCATAGCATTTGATGCCACTAAAGACAACGTATTAGTAAGGCTTCTTGATTCCTCATTAAAAGGAAAGGCCCTTCAATGGTACAGAGGACTAGCTCCTAACTCCATTCATAATTGGGATGAGTTAGGGGAGAAGTGAGAACATTTTGAGGACAATAGTCACCATTTGTCACTTATGGAGAAGCTGACCACAATAAAAGAGCACCCCATGAGTTCATGAGTGATTTTAATTATAGATTCCAAAAGACATGGGATAGGATCCCATAATTGGTAAAGCATTCATCAAATCATGCTTTTCTATATTTTCTTAAGGTTTTAAACAATGATATTGCAGCTATGATTCAATCTATTGGGGGAAATAATCTCCCATTAGCTTATAAGACTGCTATAAGGGCAGAGAATTGCTTCATACAGGCAGGAAAGTTGTCTCCTAAGCCCCTAATGCCCTTATTTCTAGAGGCTCCTCTACAACAACCTATTTTTAGCTCCTATTCTAGTGGCTTCCATAAGCCATCTGCTCACACCTGCACCCTCTCCCTTATCTTCTAAAATTAAGGAACTACATGCCTCTCTTGAGACATCGATGCCGAAAATGATCAATCCATTACAACAACAACTACATGGGTTTGGGAATGATTTGGTCTTAGTTAAGAGATAGTTGCCGCAGGCTAACAACATGCCTTATAAGCCTCAGAACTAGAATTATCAGCAACATAGATTAAATTTTCAAGGGAAAACCAATGGATAAATTCTAGGCCTTTGAATAGGTTGAATCCATTGGCTGCAAGTACTTCAAAGGCAGTAGTGCCAACATAGAAAAATATTGCTCAATAACAAGATTGGTGCGTCCCATGCAACCGGCCACATAATTAGGTCTCATGCTAGAATAGTGAGTTTTCTCAGGCCTTAGTAGCACAAGAGGAGCCAACAACATCAGGGCAACAACAATTTGCTGACTATCTCAGTCATCCATAGGGAGACACTGTTGGCATTTGGCATAACTGATGCAGATCATGTCATGCAGTTGAAGCTGGATGACTGCACCGGTAAAGGATAGAAGTCTATTTGTGATGAAGAGATTGAGATTCTATGAATAGATGACATGATTAGTTATTTGTGTTTTTATTGCTGGCAATTGATGTTCCTAATGTTTTGTTTTATCATCTAAGTGATTTAGTTTATCGGAAGACAGAGTTTACTGACAGTGAACTAAAGTTTGTGAAATAGGACTTTAACCGGTAAAACAAAATTGTTTTGACTGGATCGGTCGAATGGTGATGATTGGTGATTTGCGGTTTGGATGGTGAGCTTGTATCATGGAAAGATGTTTATAACTAGAATCAAAAATTATGATGATTACCAAAAGGCATGTTTCAAGTTTCTGATGAATTTTTGCTAAGGTTTTAGTAGGGTTTAAGGTCTGGTGAAGAAATCATCAAACCAATAATGATTTCTATTATAACGGTGATCGACAGTGAGTCTACTTAAAGTTGGTAACACAACACAACCCACATGAAATATTTAATAGCTGTTTTGGTGCAATTCAAGGAAGGTTTTCTTGGGAATCAATGAAATGCTTTGGAGAGTGTTTTGAGGATGCATAACAGATTTTTGTGATGAGTTATGATCAATCAACAATTGATATTGCATTGTAATTTTTTGTTATGATCTTGATAGCAATCTAGGACAATATTTTATGATGTTATTGTAAATTCATGATGTAATTAGGTTTTGTGGCTAACCTAGTTGATATGGCTATTTAGGTTGACACAGTTGATGTTTATTGTGTCAGTGGTCTTAGAGAATGTGTTAAGCCATCCAAGTGAAGTGTGAAATCTATCTGAGAGATGCAGAGTGTTGTGTATAACTGGATCTAATCAAGCAAGTAGAGAAGTGCAAGAAAAAAGATCATTTTCTTACTGTTGTTCCCTAACAGTTGCATTAGGTTAAATCCCTTGACTGAGTAGGTCCTAATAGGCCTTAAACATTTAAGTCCCCTAATAGGGCATCTCTCAAAAGAGTGTTAAATCCTCTCACAAGTTTGATCCTAACAGATCATCATAATCCTAATTGAGTTGCAAGGCAAATCCCCTAACCGAGTCTGCTCTTAACTGGGCATATTGTAAGCTTCTAACAAGGCTAAGCTCCTAGCAAGGCATACTTCAAAAGTGTAAAAATATTTGTGGGTGCCAACTCCCACCGTGGTTTTTTCCCTATTTGGGTTTCCACATAAAAAACTTATGGTGTTCATGTGTGGAATTTTTTTCATGTGATGTTCTTGTTTATATTTCATTTCATGCATTATTTATGAGAAACAGGTTATGATGTTTTATCAAAAGTTTATTAGAGGTTACCAATACTGATATGAAGTTGTTTGAGAAAGTATTTGATCTTGTTGATAAGGTTAATAAGTTGATAATTGATCAAGTTTATATGATTACTTTGGTCATGAAAGTATTGGTAAATGATTTGATTAATGTGTTAAGTAAATATGATAAAGAGGTTATTAGATATGATTACAGAAGTTGAGATATTCGTTAAATGGTTTCAGATCTAAGATAAGATGAAATAAGTTTGATTTCGAGTTAAAGTTTGATTTGGTCTTAATACTGATTAACCCCCCTCTTAGTATTAACCGGATCCTCATAGGATTAACAGATACAACTTTCATGAATTGGTAGGAGGCTGATTTTTGTCGCATGAATCATACAAGTGGGAATAGTGTGGCCAACAACACAAGATTAAAAAGGAAGGCCATAGATCTTAGTGCTAATTTTGTAGCAGCATTAGCTTAGACTCCATCTGTAGCTCAAGCTTCACAACCTCTCCTACAGTCTTCAATGCCAAATTCATTTGATTAGGTGAATTCTTCAAACAAACAACGATAATTGACACAAAATTACAAGGAGGGAGAGCCACCCAGGGTTCCTATCAGACCAAAATCAAACCTAGTTTCTATGAAGGTCCCTGCTAAAGCTGCCATCCCTTTTAATATTGTTGAACAGATGAAGAGGGCCAACCTCAATGTATCAATGTGGGATGCTCTAAATATCCCATCTCAAAGATACCTACTTCAAGAAGCCCTAAATGGGATGGGTGTTGCAGAAGGTACCAGTCAGGGTTGCAGTTCTTCAACTTCCACAATCTTGGTGCAACCTTTGAATGTAGAGAGTTCAAAAAAAAATGGTAAGCCTCCCCCTTTTTATCTGTCATTAATCATAGGAGATAATCTTGTTCATAATTGCATGATAGATATTAGGGTTAGTAGTTTAGTTATGCCAAAAGGGATAGTTGACTGCCTAGGTATCAAGTATGTGTTGGCATTGTGGTTGTCATTGATGTCAACATATGTGTGTGCAAGGCTGAGTTGATGAAGTGGCCGAGAGATTTACATGATACCCACTGGATGAAGATGTAGCTAGCATGCAAAGTTAATTGATGTCAGAAGTTGAGATGATGTAGTGGACAAAGATGCAAAAATGATAAGTGCCACAAAGATGTAGAGACATGCAGGCATCAGGATGGAAAATTATAGAGATGCAATTTTTTGTGTTCCCTAGAGGAAGATGAAGATGCAACAATGCCATATGATGATCTTCAGGGAAATGTTGAGGTTTCCTAGAGCAGATAACTCACAAAGGGAAGGTGAGTAAATGGTATGGTGTCAAGTTGAGAGAGATGCAAGATGTGCCCCATAGGAAGATCAGATTAGCTGATACTATGTTGCATCAGTTGATTTCAGGACCAAGGCCGTGGTGCTATGATTGCATGAAGAAAACAAGGTTGTCCAAGAGCATAAGTGTTGCTGCAATATTATATAACATGACACATCATATAACACACCGTTTTATATGCACAAGGAGATACAAGAGGAATGCATGAAGTATTTCATTGGGACATGAAAATGGACAAAGGAGGACATAGGAAATTGTGTTGAAAATGTTTTGTGAAATCTAGTCCAACTTAGAAAATGTTAGCTGCAGTTGTCAATAACACACATGTTATCGCATGCAGTTACATGGAATATTAGTTGTAGTTGTCAATAACACATAGGTTATCGCTATCTACAAAGTGACAAAATGTGACTACAAATGTCAATAACACAATGGGTTAGTCATGTTGGTCTATCGGGATGTCAATAACATGACGGTTATATGGCCCCCACTGTCCCGCAACATGACTAGTTGAAGATAAGTGACCATGCAGGGTAATGCTACATTGTGGTGAATGAAGTCAATAATATGACATGTTATGTTTCCTGCTTATGCTGCAGAATTTTATTCATTGTTAGATAACCTTGCGGGATAACAATAAACAAAGGAAAACAAGGAATGATGCTATCCCGTAGTGTCATTGCATGAGCTAACAAGTGGAAGCTGCCATGAAGAAAACCTTATACTGCATGAGAAAGATGGTTATGTGGTGGTACCACTGGACAAGGAAAAACAAAGACAACAGAGGAAAATATTATCCCGCGTGGATTAAGATGCACACAAAATGTTGCATGGGATAAAAAGTAAAAGCTGCAATGAAGGAAACCCTTATCTTGCGAGGGTTTACAACTGTAAGAACATTGTTGCCAGATAATAGTATAAAGGAAAAAGAAAGGTTTCCTTATACCATGCATCTCTACAAGGATAAGGAAAGGGTCACATGATAAGAAGATGCTTGTCAAGGGAAGAAAAAGATTATCCTATAAGGTGAAACAAGGTCAAAGAATATAGCACCGGACAAGGACAAGCAAGGGACAAAAGGGAGAAGTCTTATCCTGCATGGGTTAAGAGACTATGCTAATATGGTGCTGGCTAAAAAAGAAGGAGGAAGGATTCTTGAAGCTTATCCTATAAGGCATATAATATAAAGATTATCCACAGTATGAAGAGCTCGATAGTTGACCTCGATGCTAACCAAGGTGAACCCGACATCGTGGCATGTACGGAGGAAATCAAAGGACACCTGTAAAAATGATGAAAGGGTATTTTGCTAACATATTTGAAGATTGTGATCGACTTGGTTGCCATGTCTGCAAGACGATAGACTTAGAGGTCTACGTGGGTGGTTGACCAAGTTCAACCAAGTGACTTGGAAACTGAATAAGGACATGTCTACATGCCGATAGGCAAACTGATCTACATGGTAGAAAACCGACCTTGACCAAATGATCTGGACAAAGGAAATGGAGACATATGGCTCCTTGGCTAGTCAAAGAAGATATATGATACACTGAAGTCGGTGATGGTGGATTTCAGTGTTGTAGCTATCAAAATTTTAAGAGAGGATGAAAGATGCATTAATGGTGAACCTATTGTAGTCTGTTGATGGGCTCAAGATGACCAACTATGGTTGGATCAAATTTGCTAGACAAATCAAGTTTGCTAAAAATAACAACCTACTACAAAAGGTGAACAATACAAAGACCAAAAAGAAGAAAATAGAGCAGGGTCATTCAATACAAGTGGTCGATCAAAGGAGGGAAATCCAATCTACTGTAGACCATATCCTTGAAGAAAAAATAGAGATTACTAAGTTTAGTTTTCTATGTACATATAATTCATTTATGGATGACGACTATCTATCTGAGTGGTGTATCATAGAATCTTATTAGTAAGAAAACACAATCTCTTAGAGGTTGAGGAGATTAGATTTTGAATCTATTCTTGGAGGGAAATATTGCAGATAAAGAGTTGACTGAACGAAGAGGAATTTGATGTGATGCGACAAGAGAAGTTGAGGCAACTGAGATGGGAGATATATGTGGACAAGTGGTAGAGCAGGAAGAGTAGAACTCAGGGATGATGTGGCACATGGAACCACCACGATGAAAATTATGATCAAGTCCTCCTGGTTGAATCTAGAAAATCAACAACTTAGATTCAAAGTTGATCATGAACATACGTTAACTATTTGTGTGTCTAGGAACTCAGATTGCCAACTGGACTGACTGAATGAATGATCTACATGTGTGTAGGAAATTATATAGAATATGTGACATGAAAACATGGAAGAACAATGGTTGTCATGTATGTGATGAGTTATGATCCAAATGACCTCTCAGAGGTGGATGTTGAATAAAAAAACATAGACTTGTCGACATAGTGGGAATTGGATGAGTGTGTGTTGGTGTGTAGAAGAAAAGAAACTTAGGAGAGAATAGAGTGTGGAGTGTTGTAGTTGTAGGGTGAAAAAGGAGAGAAGAGAACACAATAGAGATCAAGTGAGAGTAGTAGAAGGTAGAGTTTATAGATCCAAGGCAGAAACGCAAAAAGGTAGAAGAGGAGAAGTGATCCGAGCAGAAAACAAAGAGCAAAGAGAAGAGATTAAGTGTAGAGATAGATTGAGAGAAAAGAACAAAGAAGAAGAGATTAGAAAGAGAGAGGATCAGTAAGGTGTTACAAAACCTCATTTAAACAAGGTATATAACATGTATTTGTAATTACATTCATTGTAATCTCTGAGTTGGTGATCAGAGAAGGGGTAGGTGCTCCTTTGAGTAGAAATTCATTAACTGTAGGGGTTGGTGCTCCTTGGGTTGGTACCCTAAAGCTAGGGGTTAGTGTTCCTTGGGTTGGTGCTCCTTTGGGTTGGTGGCCATAAAGGTTGTAACTAGTGGTTTCATTGTAAGGTTGGATTGGAGAAGTAGAGTCCAACAACTATTCTCACTGAGGTTTTTCCCACATTGGGTTTTTATCATACATTAGGTGTTATGTGATGTTCCCTTTATGTGTTTGTGTTGATTTGCTAAATATCTCTGCTCATGGTTTTGTAATTAATGTTATTATTGCTTATATATTTAGAAGGAAAAAGTTTTTATTGATTACCATTGATTCACTCCCCCTCTTAGTGGTCCATTGTGTTCCTTCAGTATGAGCCTATAGCAAGAGGGGTGGTGCATCTTGATGGCACACCAATTCAGACTTTGGGAGTCATTAAAGATTTAAATCTAACTTTACATGCCTACCCAGGTTGTAGTGTGTTGCAAGAAATCTCAGTGACTGACCTCCCTGCTTATTTTACCATTTGTTTATCTATGAAATTCACTGCCAAGATAGGTGGCTACCTATCTTTTGATTGGTAACACATGTTTTTTAGGATAAGATATGGTACCAATGTAACCATTAGGGATGAACCTATTGCCAATGATCATATAGAGCCCTATACCCAAGTCCTATCAACATGAATTATACTCTCCACAAGGAGAAAGAAGAAATTTTAGTAAGAGAGCATGCAACTTAGTTGGATGAGGTTCCCGATTGCCTACTTGATGAGTAGGCAAATGCATTTTAGTTTGACCCCATTGATGAGGTTAATAATACCATCCTGGGTACGTATTGTATACATGAAGAAGACACCCCCATTCCCAATATTTGAAATAAAGACAATGATATGCATGAGATATGGGATATTCTCTTTGATGGTTCAAGGAAAAAAATGGTGAGGGGGCTGGTGTATTGTTGATCTCCCCTAAGGGGAAGAAATATTTCTTTTCTTTCAAGCTTCAGTTTAGTCGCACTAATATTGAAGCTGAGTATGAAGCTTTAATTTTGGGTCTCCAAACAACACAAAGGAGAGGGATCAAATCTTTGAAGGTGTATGGAGACAGTGAATTGGTTGTAAATCAAGTCAAAGCTCAGAATACCACCAAGAACAACCTTCTCAAGTCCTACAAATATAGAGCATGGGACCTAATTGAGGGATTTGAGGCCTTCAATATTTCTAGTGTCCCTAGAAATCAAAATAAACATGTTGATAGACTAGCAGCAGTAGGTGCCCAAATTGACATTCCATCTCATATTACAACGGATAAAGAACAACAAATCAGACTTGTGGTGAGAATTGCAGTGCCCGATAACCAAGTAAATTGGCAGGTCTTTGATTTTGATCAATAGATTGTGAACTTCCTGCAAGATGAGGCAAAGTTCTCCCATAAGAAGTAGAGCATGCTAGAGGAGTAGTATGGAGATCAAATCATGCAGCTCAGTTCTAACAAGCTTCACAAGGGGCTGATCACCTTGGAGGGGATCTTAAACCATAATAATCAAATGAAATGGAGAGCAATGAACCTGGCCGCCAAGAAAGGAGACTACAAATCAATAGCCATGGCGGAAGGAAAAGCTCTCAATTTGGGGAAGGTATGTTTGCAATCAGACCAAAATACTTTTGTCAATCTCTATCAAGAGTATAATGATATTTTTGTTTTACCTATGAGGATCTAAAGGGTTTGATCTTAGTCTAGCTCAACATGCCATAGAGTTAGATCCTAATGCTAATCTAGTCAGACAAAAGAAAAGGCCTATAAACCCCAAAATTGAGCCTTTGATGAGGAGAGAACTATCCAAGCTTATAGAATCTAGTATTATTTTTCTAATTAAGCATTCTTCTTGGGTAGCCAATCTTGTTCTAGTTAGGAAGAAAAATGGGGAAAACAAACTATGTGTAGACTTTAGGGACCTCAATAGAGCCTCCCTTAAAGACCATTATCACCTTCCTTCCATGGAACAAATTTTAGCCAAGGTTAGTGGCTCTAAAATATTTTCATTCTTGGATGGATACTCTAGGTATAACCAAACCTTAGTCCAAGAATCTTACCAGTACAAGATTGCATTCATTACTAAATAGGGCACTTATGCCTATTGTAAGATTCCTTTTGGACTAACAAATACAAATGCAACTTTTCAAAGAGCCATGGATATGGCTTTTAGGGGAGTATTAGCAGAATTTGTACTAGTACATCTTGATGATCTTACTATGTACTCCAAGCATGCGACATACCACTTTGCTCATCTTGAGAAATATTTCAAAAAGTGTAGGGAATATGGTGTGTCCTTGAACCCCAACTAGTGTGTATTTTCCACTGATCAGGTTAAACTACTTGGACACATTGTATCCAAAGATGGTCTAGCCATAGACTAATAGAGAGTGGAAGCCATTGTGTCTCGTCCACTTCCACATCATAAGAAAGGACTTCAAAGCTTCCTTGGAAGAATCAACTTTGTTAGAAGGTTTATCCCAAACCTTGTAGCTTTGGTTAAGCCCCTCACAGCCATGCTGAAGAAGGATTTCCCTTCAAATGGACTAAGGAGGGGAAGGAGGGATTTGATAAGATCAAATAGGCCATTGCTCAGGCTCTTGACCTAGTAAATCCAAACTATGAGAAGGATTTTATCCTTTATACCTTGGGAGGAGAATCAAGTATATCTGCCATCCTAAAATTGTTAAATCAGGATGATTTGGAGCAACCCATAGCTTTTTTTAGTTAAGGCCTAAAGGACTATGAACTCAGGTACAAGTATGTGGAAAAACAAGTCATCACATTTGTGAGAGCACTATTAAATTTAAGACACATTCTCTCAAACAACAAGATTCAACTCCTAGTCCCACATGCCAACGTTAAGAATTTCCTTCTCAATAAGGATATAGGTGAGAAGGGATTTGGATGGATCACTAAGGTCATGGAGTATGACCTTGACATTAGAATTACCAGGCTAGTGAGGGGAAGAGGACTCTATGAGCAGTTCAATTCATCTTTTGAGAAAGAGTCAGAGACCTCCCTCTTGCTGTAGGAAGAAGAGTAGGCTGATAACCGGGGAGATACACAAACTGGTTGGTTAGAAGTTATGTTTTCCTTCTTAGTGGATGGTATCTATCCTTGTCACTTTGATAGAACCAAGAGAATCCATCTCATATTGCAATCCATTCCCTATGCCTTAGTGGGTGGTATATTATTCAAAAGAAGCCTGGATGGTGTCTTGCTAAGGTGC
This sequence comes from Cryptomeria japonica, assembly GCF_030272615.1. Classification (NCBI taxonomy): domain Eukaryota; kingdom Viridiplantae; phylum Streptophyta; class Pinopsida; order Cupressales; family Cupressaceae; genus Cryptomeria; species Cryptomeria japonica. The sequence goes on from NC_081407.1 coordinate 603,844,890, forward strand.
ATCCATAGAGATCAGACCAATAGGCTATTATAGGAATTTCATAATGGGCCCTCTGGTGGCCATTTCTCAAAAAAAATTATTTCTATGAAGATTATGAGAGTAGGCTTTTATTGTCCTTCTCCATTCAATGATTCTCACAAATGAGCTAGATAGCACAAAGAATGTGCACTTTTTGCAGGAAAGCAAGGGTTAGCTTCCCTTCCTCTTCATCCCATTTCAACTGATCAACCCTTTGCACAATGGGGGCTTGATTTAATTGGCCCTATCAATCCAATGTCAAGTGTAGGCCACAAATGGATTTTGGCTACCACATACTATTTCACAAGGTGATCAGAGGCTGTTGCTTTGAAGGATGTAACCAAGAATTTAGTGGTTGAATTCCTTGAGGGGATTGCAACTAGATTTGGAGCCCCTTCCACCATCATATTAAACAATTCCAAGGCATTTGTGGGCTCTCAAATCATCTTATGGGAAGTCCAACATGATGTGTTTCTGAAAAAAACATCAAATTATTATCCTCAAGGCAATGGCTTGGTTGAGTCCTCCAACAAGAATCTAATCAGGATCATCAAAAGAACTCTTGAAGATAGAGAGAATGGCACTTAAAGTTGGGAAAACCCCGTGGGATGATAGGATTACCCCCAAGAGAGCATTAGGTAATTCTCCTTTCATGCTAGTATATGGGAGGGAAGCTAGGCTTCCCATATCCCTTGAATTTCCATCCTTGGACCTGACACATTAATTGGATCTCCTAGAAAATGACACCTTATCAGTAAGATATGCAGAACTTATAGAGCTCAAAGAGGTTAGGGAGAAATCCAAGTGGGCTTTAAATGTCCATCAGGGACAGGTAAAGAGATACTTTCACAAGAAAGCCATCTCGGGGACCTTCCAAGTTAGAGATTTTATCCTAAAATGGGATGTTGATAGAGCGAAACATGAGAGGCACTCAAAATTTGATGCAATATGGAGTGGTCTCTATTTGATTACAAGCTACAAGGAGATAATTTTTTCAAGTTAACTGGGTTGAATGGGGAAGATCTCCCCATTATGGTGAATGGGATTCACCTTAAAGCATGCACTTGAAGGGTTGTTGTTGTAGCTTCTTTTGTAAATATTGTAATTTATGTTCTTCTGCTTTCCAACAAGTGCGTGCACACATGCTATTCTCCGGAATGGTAAAGTTTTGACCTTTTTGCAGGGGCAAAGATTTATTTTTGTTTCAGGCCTTGACTCTGCACCCAATGGAATTCATAAGGCTATTGATCAATGTGCCAACAAGGATTGCACCCCCTCCGAGTCGCCATAAATGTTGGCAATTTTTCTGCCAACCTTAGCAGGTTCTAACCATGTGGGATAAGGTCCCACAGGATAAGAAAAGTCAAAGGCAGTGCTTTTTCCTTATCTCGCGAAGTTAAAAAAGGCATCTAAGGACTCACAAGATAAGGAAAGCAAGAAGAAATAAAGAAACATTTATCCCATGGAGTGGAACAAAGGCTCAACAAGGTCCGCATGATAAGAAAGGAAGGGTAAATTAAGCAAACGCTTATCCTGCAAGGTGAAATCAAGTGAATAGAGATGCCATGAGATAAGCAAACAAGGAAGACAAAACAAGAGACCCTTATCCCACAGAATAAAACACAAAACAAGGAACACTTATCCCATGAGGATAAATGGGGATAAAAGGAAGCTCATGGGATAAGAGATAGTGATAAACAAATAAGGAAGACTCAAGGAATCTTATCCTGTGAGGTAAAGCGAAGGCTCAATAAGGCCCACAAGATAAGAAAGTAGGGGTAAATTAAGAAAAATCTTATCCCGCAGAGTAAAAATAGACCCAAAGAGATGCTGCGGGATAAGAACTCAGTGCGCCTTAGTGGTCAAACACAGCTAGGGAAGCATGGACTAGGGGTGCCACATCGGACATCTGCGGCCATTAGATCTTCATAAAGGCCTGATCTGATGACCATGTTTTAATCTTCTTTTGGACCTATTGGATGCTTATATGGAGAGATCTCGCGCATCCATCTTCACACGAATCTCTCAAATCGATGGTGAACTTTTGAATTTGTGGTGGTCGTTGGGTTTTGAATGCTCTGCGGGAGGGTGGTTGTCGACCCGATGGTCAAGGACGCTTCAAGGTCCTAGTCGATGCCCCATTTTAGACCCAATTTTAGTGTAACCATCAGATTTGAATGCCATAATTCCAGAGGTGACCCCTGCAAGCCAATTTTTGATGCCAACATGCCCTCTTGAATGCATAACAAAGACTTTTTGTCCCTGCAAGTGTGCTTGACCATGCTCATCGACTTGGATTGCTACACCGATGGGTTGTTTTTCTTTTCCAAAGGCAGAGGACACTCTCAGAGCTAGATGCAACACTCTATCAAATTTGTTGATATGATCTTCTCCTCTCTTAGACATTTTGTAACCCAACCTTGGTTAGGGTTAGGGTTTCTTGATTGTAACCATCTTAGTTATGCTTGAACTATAAAGGCAATTTTGTAGCCTATTATCAAGATATTCTCTTCTTTTTCTCTAATAATAATCTATGATTTCTGCAACTGCTAAATCACCTTGCCTTTACATTAATAAAATTGGTCTTCTTGCCTCTATTCAGTTCTAGAAATTTGTGTAGTGTTACCTCCTTTCTTGAATGCATTCTTATCTATTTTTCTTTAGTTGCAGGTGATTGTGTTGATCACTCTGTGGATGTTGACTACGAACTATCTCAGTTCCTCTCCTCATTATATAGAATTCTAACCTTCACCCTTCTTTAGGAGACTAATTAGAATAGAATATTGTGCATACCTAAGTAGTTTTATTGATGTTTTGTGTAGTTACAAGTGGGGGTAGATCAACTTTCAGTCTAGGTGAAAACCTTATTTCCCTTCTTTCATGCAACCCTTCTCTCTCCCTTTTCCTTGTGAGAACATAGGTTAGTTTTATCAATGTTGGGTTGGTCCAATACCTACATCAGATTGGAAAGGAAGCCGATCTTCTCCAGATACTTAACATCACTTCTTCAAGTCCCACACTTGAAAGGTTGTTTCCATGTTTCACAAGGTTCGTGATCAAGCCTGATCACCCAGAGTGAAAACTTTTGTAACAATAATCACCACATCCAAAATTACATCACCAATATCAAGATATACATAATGATCTCATACTTTATCGGTTACTTTGTTGCACCTTCCAAACTTATGCCTTATGAACAATATGACTTTCGGTAAATCAAACCTATATACATCGGATATGATTTCAGAATTGGGTTGGCATCAATGACAACTCCTAAGAATCTCTCATGCACTGATCTTCACTAGAACGATGTCTCTTGCCAACAATCTCCCCCTTTGGTATTGATGGCAACATAGTAAAAAATGAACTATACACTCAAGACAACAAAAATTAAAAAAAATCAAATTCTCCAAGAATATACAAGCTCCCCCTTAGAATTTTCACGATTTTTTACTTTGCTCTCTCCCCCTTTGAGAACAATGCCAAATATAGGAATTCACCAAAATTTATATACAATAATATGTATAGTTGCTCAAAAAAACTTGAAAATATCAGCAAAAATTCTCCTAAGGGACAACAAATGGTTATCCCACGCCTTCTTTAAGCTCTCCAAAATGCTGATGATTCCGCTGAATAGATAAGCGTGCATTTTTTCTCCTTGTCTATCTGCTAGAACAAGATTATTTAGAGCATCTTTAGAATATTGCATGCTACTCATTAGGGAATCTATCTGAGGAGTGATAAGACTCCTCACTTCTCCTAGTCTACCCAAAGTTATGTCCTCCTAGTTTAAACTCTTAATCTTATTCAAAATACTCAAAACTTGCGGTTCAAAATTGCTAGCTGGGATTGATTGGGGTGCATATGATTGAGATATGCTAGTAAGCTTCCCTTCACATTCTCTAATTTAATTATCAATGTCTATAGTAAACTTAGGAAAAATTAGACATGACTTGTATATTTGACCACCTTCATCAAGTGCATCTTGAATACCCTTTAGTGTAGTTACTAAACTGACTCTATCATCCTCAATCATCTTCAAAAATTGTTTTAATCTAATAGCATTGAATTGATTCAAAATTTTAGTATCTGATTACATCTCCAAAGACTCAAAATGAGAACCTACAACATTCAACATACTCTCTAGCTTACCGGAGGGATCAAATGTGTCCGGTTTGAAGGATGGTAATTTTTTTTCTAAAATATCTCTTTCCAGTGTTATCAATTCTTTGTCTGTGTATGAGACTTAAGAAAGTCCTCACTATCTTTTTCTTGTGTGAGAGTCACTAACTTTAGTTCTTGAATCAGAGATAAAGAGCTTAGATCAATAAACACCAGACCAAAATCATCAAAATTAGTAATGATCTATTTACATTTATCAGTTATAGTGTCTCTCGCCACTGTCATCGAAGCTTGATCTTCCTTATTCTCTCCTTTCTCCTTTTTTTTGTAACTTCTTCACTCTTATCCTTTTAACCTTTCTCACCATCATCTTCTCTCTTTTCTGCATCATTTATCCTCTCAGCTATGTTCTTTGAAACAAATTCGATCACTGGAGGATCTTGTATAGCTTCACCGAAGTCATCAATGTTATCAACATGATTATCAACTGTGATCTATACCTTGGGTTGCTCTTCCAGAATAGCTTTCTTAGATGATTGATCTTTTTTATTATCAAGAAAAAATTCATGCACTTCCGAAATAGATGTATCATGAAATTTCTCTATCGAATGTGTGTTGTAGTACATCAGATTCACATCAATTATGTGATCTATAAAAAATTATCTCAAAATTGTCTCAAAATTGCCTCTGTCTCCTTAGTGACTTCATCTATTTTGTCAAGCATAAGCTTATTAACTCTCTTCTTACTTCAAAATCTTTCCCTTGCAATATTTAATAGTCTAACCAATTCGGTTTTAGAAATAATAGAGGATAGATTTACTAATACTTACTACTTTATCCTTTCATATTCTAGACTGCTGTATGCCTCCTTGCATCCAAAATGTCATATAGGCTTTTGGGAATCATGGATGATAATTCTATTAATGCCTTACTATAGACATCCATGTATTGAACAACTACCTCTTCAATAGCCCTTTGATCCTTATCATCAAAATTTTCATAATATATAGGCAAATTCTTCAAATTACCATCTTTAAGTACTTCATCAATTAATTATTTTTCAGTCATTGGGGGCACAAATTCATAAGTACCTTCAATTTGACTAGATTTCAGAGCTTCGTCTATTTTAGACTTTTTTTCCTTGCTTGATTTGGCTCTAATAGATGGCTTAGATTCTGCCCTTGTCTTCTTAGTCAGCTGGGCTCCACCGGACTGAGGCTTCTTCACCACTCTGGCATAAGTGGCTGTCTTCTTCACCTCTTTCACTGCTTCATTAGATTTATTCTCAATGTCCTCAACAGTGGCAACAACATATTCGCTTTGGGGCTTCTCCTTTTTCCTCTTCTCTATTCCACTGGTTGAACTTGGGTTGAGACTTGGGTGGAGGAATAGGCTTCTGAGCACCAGAGGTAGGTGTAAACTGAGATTGTCTATGCTTTGATTTATTTAGAGGAGTGGAGACCAATTTTGACTTCTTGGGCTTTTCCATTGTTGGCCATTTGGTGGAATTGATTATGTGTTGCATTGATGTTTTGGCATTGATGCCAACACTATCTATTTGGATGCTTTACCGACACCCTTTTGGTCCTGGTAGGTTTAGTGGTTTTTGGTTAACTTGGATCTGAAATGATCTAGTAGGCTCCGGTATAGTGTGGTGATGGAATTGGCTTGTTCATGATACTCATGATCATATTTGGTTAGTTGGTTTTGATTTGGTTATCAGATGCTATCTTGCTTGCTTAAGAAGATTGGTTTTTGGTTCCAGCGAGGGTTTATCTGGTAGAGATTTTGGTTGAGATCTTTGATGAATTGCATAAGTGGTGTTGGTGTAGCTTCTGGTGGAGTTTCAGGATGCTGATAGTGATCATTTTCGAGACTTGGTAGATGGAGATCATTGCTACAACGTGTGGACCTATACTGGGTCCCGGTTGATCTAGGTTATGGATTGACTTTAATGTAACGTGTGGATAGGACCTATTGATGTATTGTTCAGATGTCTTATGTGTTGATATTAATTTTTTGGCCTAAGGTTGACATGGTTTGTAATTATGTAATTGGTTTATTTTCTGGTGGCCTACCTGATTGTTTATGGTCAAGGGTTTGTATATATAGATGTAAGATCTCATTGTAGATCATCATGGTGATTAGTAGAGGTCATGGTCAAGGAATGTAATGTGTGAATAATGTAATATCATTCAGGAAGAGGAGTTGGTCGATCATTGGAGATAGAATTGGGTTTATATAAGAGGATTTAGTCCTCTGGTATTGAGATTAATCGAAACTGTACTCAGGCATAGGTGATGCTATCTTTTGCAATTCAACACTTCTCCAAATTGTAGTTTGGATTTTTATGTAGTCAGTGAGGCTCCTTTTGTGATGAGTGCTCTAGGCTATTGGCCTTCCTACAAGTGCAGGCCCCTCAATTGTAATTCACATACTTACTACAAAAGTATTATCTGATTGTGGGTAGGCTTCCCACTGTGGTTTTTCCCTTTACCGGGTTTTCCACATACAAATCTTGGTGTTATGAGGATGGTATTTATTCTGTGATTATTTTTTATGCTTAATTGGTTTATCGGCTATTCCGATATTAATGTTTTGGGTTTCAATATTAAAGTTTAAATTCCTAATGGTTTTGATAATCTGTGACAACTGATTCACTCCCCCCTCAGTTGTCTTCCTATTATTTGAACTGTCTAACAATTGGTATCAGAGCTTTGGTCCTCTCTGCAGAAAGCTTAACCGCTTGAGAAAGATCCTATGCTGACTAACAGTTCAAGTTCATTTAGTTCTTCTGGAGCTATCTTTTGAAGGGATATTCCAAGGCTTAATGGAACAAATTACATAGTATGGAAGATTCAAATGGAGACTCATCTGAGATGTCTAGGCAAGGAGATTTGGGAGATCACACAGAATGGTGTCACACCCTATAATCCAAGATCTGACAGTCCTCCTCCGACAAACCTGGACAAGGAGCTTGAGAATGATTGCAAAGCAAGAGAATCCCTCTTGTGTGCACTTTTTGATCAACAAATAATGGGATTAAATGACAAATCATCTAGAAAGGCTATATCGGATAAGTTGGAGACTCCTAATGAAGGAGACCCTATAGTGAAGATTGCTAAACTTGATGGTTACTAGGTGAGATATGAAAACCTAAAGATGGAAGAAGATGAAAGCATTACTGCATTCATGGAAAGGGTAAATGAAATAGTTATGAGAATTCAATGTTGTGGTGGAACTCTGAGCGAAGATAAAATTGTTTCTAAAGTCCTGAGAGTCCTACCACTGGCTTACAAAATGAAGGCTACTGCTATTAATAAGTTGAGGACAATGGCTAATACATCTGTCAACAAAGATACTTTGGTTGGGAAACTAGCTTCTTTTGAGCTTGAAGAGTTGGGACCTTCTGGAGTTGTGAAGACTGAACTTGCTTTTCATGCAACTACATCTACAACCAGTAAGCAAGACTGGAAAGCTTTGTATGCAAAGGAATTGGAAGATATGAAGAGAGAAGATGATGAATTTGAGAAACTTGAAGCACTATTTTCTAGAAGAGTACCCAAAGGACTGGTAGGAAGTAAGTATGAAGGAAAAACACCTTTTAAATATTCTGCATGTAATAAGATTGGTCATTTTGCATCTAGATGTTCTGAAAGAAATTCAAGATTTGAAGAAAGAGTTAGAAGATCATTTAAGCCTAACCCTAGATATCAGAACAAGTATAAATACAAGAAAAATAGAGACAAATCATGCTACATAGCAGATGAGGAAGGCATTACTAATTTTGATGATGAACCGGTAGAAGACTCTACTAGTGGATCCGACAATGGGACGGAATGGGTATTCTTGGGTATCAAGGAAGATGATCCACCACTAGAAGAGAATGTACTTGAAGAGAAGGCACTTGCTACTAAAATTAAAGACAATGCTGAATGGGTAATTGAGAGTGATTGTTCACATCATATAATTGGAGATAAAGGGAAGTTTATGTCTTTGCAAGAATTTGATGGTGGTCTAGTTAGATTTGGAGATGACAAGGCATGTATGATCAAAGGAAAAGGAACTATATCATTGGATGGTAAGAACAATATTGACAATGTTTATTATGTTGAAGGTTTGAGGCATACTGTTTTGAGTGTAGGAAAATTGGTAGATAAGGGATTTCAATTACAATTCAAGGATGTAAAATGCAAAATCATTAACAGATCTGGCTTGGATATTGCAACCGGTACACAGACAAAAGGTAATATATTTCATTTGAATTTCGGTGAGAAGTCATGTTTGACTACACAGATTGATGAGAGTTGGATATGGCATAAAAGGCCATGTCATGTGAATTTTGATTGCATTGTGAAGATCAGTTCAACAAAGGAAGTTAGGGATATACCTGTAAAGCGGAAAATCAAACCCTAGGTGTTCCCCCACTCCAAGGAGAGAGAAAGGAGGTCACTAGGATTGACGGTTTTCACTTAGGAGAGACTTTAAATTCAAAAGAGAGGTTGAAACTCACAAGATCCAATCCCACACAATGCAAGATTGAATTCTAAATGAGTTTCAAGGGTTGGGATAGCAAGGATACCCTCTTTTGTAAAGAATGTAGATAGAAGGATTGAACTAGGAGTGTATGTAAAAGTAAGAAAAATTCGCTTGTAGATGGAGATAGGGACACGGGATGAAGCTGTGGACCTGAAATTAGCAGTAAAATGTCGAGACAATGCTGTCCTGCAAGTTTGAGCAAAAGTTGACGGGACGATGGCGCTTGGAGTGCACACGGTCGTCCGAAAAATCTGCGAAATGAAGGGGGATCTGTTTGTCTCTGCACAAGGATTCCAGATCTTCAATTACAGCCATGTACCTGCAACCTACACACAAAAAAGAGAGGATGATTGGGGGGTTAGGGATTAGGGGTTTGCCTTCAGGTCAAACCCCAGTTTTGGAATTAACCAAGAAATGAGAATGCTGTAAATGTAAGTGTTTGTAATGTAATCAAGTATTGATACCTTGTTGTAAGAATGTTTGTATTCTTACATAAGAAGGTGTAATGATGTTGTATGTTGTATGTTGTAGATGATCTCCTCTTCAATGGTTGAATCCTTGTCTTGAATGCAACACCTAGCCTTGAATGGAGACCTAGAATGCTCAATTGCTTGAAGGAATGCTTGAATGCTTGAATGTTTGCCTATCACTTCCGCCTCTTGCACACATATGTTTCTCACCCCTTTCCAAATGGGAGGGGAAATGTAGTTTATATACTTGTCAATTAGTGTTAGGAGACTGATTTTTCTGACCTTAGGCCAACCTAGGAACATTATTTTCCAAATTGCAAACTTGAAGACCTGATGCCCAACAAGAGACCAGGCCCAAAATAGGGCTAGGGACTAGGGCACTGGGCGCCATGGTCCCACCTCCCGGGACAGCAAGGTGCAAGGAGGATCAGGCCAAGGTGCAGAAAGATGCAGTTTTTGATGTCGTAAACAGGTTTCGGGGTCTCCATTCAGGTTCAACATTGCGTCGCCATCGTGAAGACCCAAATGCAGTCAAAATTGCAAGTGTCACAATTTTACGATGCTACATTTAGCCCCCACTTTAGTGGGAGTATAAGCATATGCTCATACTTCTGGTAAAGTACAAGGAAACAACATTGAAAGACTTTCACCACATCAAGGAGGCAAGATACACCAAGCCCCTTAGTGGACTAAGGATCTTACGACTTTGATTGACAAAGTAAAAGGGAAGATCACGTGGGAGAACCATGAATGTCAGTAGTAAGGTTCCCTCACTATGAGTCATGCAAGAAAAATACCAAAAATTTTCAAGGAAAAGCTAAGTTCGCCAAGAAATTTTCAAGTATCCTAAAGAGATATGAATGGAGTCTATGCCCCCTACGTTAAAGCGATCGCACATGCCTCATCGGGGGTGATTGCTTTAAGGTAGTGATACACATAAGAAATGAGAGGGGAAAGGAGCATGTTATCACAAAGATTGAGCCCCCAAGTGTGAGATAAACCCAAGGATAATAGACACAAAACACAAAGCATGAGGTGACTTCGCTTTCCTTGGGGTCAGTATGCTGTATGATAATTCATGTATATCATATGTATGTATGCATAATTTTTCTTCATTCCCCAATCAAGGAAGGTCACCTAGAAGAAGGGAACGCATGTGTCTTTTGAGTCAACATGAGAGAGACCAAAAGAGATCTCAATGCTTTGCATCATCCTCAAGTAGACAACACTAAGGACAACAAATAGAAGAATGGGAATAACACATAGAAGAAGTAACAAAAGAGATCAAGAGAGGAGGAGAGAGTCTGCTATGCTAATGAAACTAGTCTAGCATGTTATCCACCCCCCGATCTTGCTGATCAATATTTCGAGAAGGCAGGAAACACGCTAGAGGAGGAACATCCAACACAGCAGATGGAGCTATCACAAGATCCAAACAAGGGCTATGTTCATGTTCCAAGCCACGTTGTTCTTGTCTAGGAGCTAGGATAAGTGCTTTAGAAAATTCGTTAGATAAATGGTTATCAATATCAACATATTCATATTCACTATCAGAAGCAAGAGGAGTAACATTTTCATCATGAATAACATTTTCATCTATATCATCATCAAGATTTATAAAAATAGGATCTTTAACTCGCACAGGATCAAAACCATCATGCATCTTATGTTTAGGAGATTTTGACTCAATTTTCGGCTGAGGAGAAAATGGAATAATACTAGCTGAAGGTGTCTTTGGGGATTGCAAAGTTTGAGAAGTAGCTGCACGAGCTCTAAGACGATGCTTTTGTTGGCGTTCACGCGCAGAAGGATTTCGTCTAGTCTTAGTAGGAAGTTGAGAAGATTGAGGAGGAGGAATGTTCTCATCCTTATCACTTGGGTGTTTAGGTTGTGGTCTCTTAGGTTGGACGATAGGAGAAGAGGAAGGTCTCTTCTCTCTATAAGAGGAAGGAGGAGGAACTGCTCCATATAAAGGAGGAATATCTAGTTTAGGAAGGAGACCAAGTCCATCATGATGAGGAGGTATAGGTCTACCTTTAGAAATTTTATTAGACATAGACATAGTCACATCCATAGGGATGGGTTGGGAATCTTCTTGAGGAAAGACATTAGTTTTATCTTTCAAAGGAAGAACTTACTTCTCAAGAATGATAGGAATATCAAGTTTGGGTGTTCTAGGTTCACTTAGAGATAGGATCATATCTTTTTTCCACTTTTGATAAGATTTGAAAAGATGATCACTTCACGGTGGAAGAGATTGAAATTGTTTAGGCCAAAAATAATCAATAGGAATGCTAGAAGTTCTTTCAGCTGGTTTAAAGAGACTATGATTGACAGTAACAACTTCACCATTATGGGGAAATTTCAAACACTTGTGAATAGGAGAAGCAATAGCTTTCATGGAAGATAGCCAAGGATAGCCTAGCTTCACACGAAATTGTTCAGATGATGGAATAATAGCAAAGCTCACATCAAGGGATTTGTTATGGACCTCAATAGGTAATGTAATAGAACCAATTGCAGGAGAAGAAAATGCATCAAATAGTTTCACAACCACATTTGTTTTGTCATAGATCACTTGATTCAATTGCAAAGTAAAAAGAAATTCTTCAGTAATGACATTAACCATGCAGGAAGGATCAATAAAAAGAAATTCTTCAGTAATGACATTAACCATGCAAGAAGGATCAATAAGCACTCCACGACAAGGTGTATTCTTGACTTTTGCAACTATATATAAAGGACCATCAGGTGCCCTGATAGTTTCACTGGAATCAAATGTGATGGAAGGCTCTTTAGGGATTTTCTGCTGCTCTACAAAGTTAACCACATTCGGAGTCATAGACACAAGACCATTAGGTGAGAAAGAGGAATTGTTAGTCTCAATCAAATTAGAGGTATGAGAAGGTAATGGATCAGTAAAAATCTTAAGATTTTGGTTAGGAAGAGCTACAGATGTGTTGCCTTTATCATTCACACCTGAAACAGAGATAGTATTATTATCAATCAAATCTTGAATTTTACCCTTTAAAGCAAAACATTTTTCAGTATCATGCCCAAGTTGATGATGAAATTGACAGAAAGATTTGTTATCAAAATAGGGTGAATTCATCTTCGCAGGATCTATTTGCTTTATAGGAGGGAGAGTAAGCACATTTCGTTCCAATAACTTATTCATAATACTATGCAATGATTCATTCAAAGGAGTAAACTCTCTTTCTTTCTTGAAAAATTTAGAAATAGGAGGCACACCTGATGTTGTATTCACATTGTTGTTGGTGATGTTTTCCTTGAACTTGATGAACCCTCTGTTTGGTTTAAACTTCCCAAATGGTTGTTGACTACAATCACCCTTATCACTCGGAGCCATAGTATTTGCTTGTTCCATTTGACTCACAGTCAGTTGATAATTGTGAAGAGTTGCACACAACTGTTGGAAAGAAGTAAACTCAGAAAACAAAAGTTTTTCTCTAATATCTTTTTGTAAATTATAAATAAAGATTCTTTGAATATCATTGTTAGGTACTGGAAAAGAAATTTGAGCACACAAATGCTTATATCTACCAATGAAAGCAGTCACTTTTTCTTTAACACCTTGTTTACAATGCATTAAATCAATCAAAGTAACTTTAGGACCTATATTGTTTTGAAATTGTTGAATAAAAGCATTTGCAAGTTGTTGGAAAGAAGTAATAGAATAGGAAGGCAATGAGCAATACCATTGTAGAGCCTTATCTCTTAATGTTCTAGTAAACAGTTTGGCAAGCAACCTTTGGTCATGAGCAAAATTGGTACATATTGTTTGAAAGGTCTTAACATGTGTTAGAGGATCACCTTTACCATTATAAAGCTCCAATTGCGGGATTTCAACATGCTTAGGAGGGATAGCTCGAATAATGTCAAGAGAAAGTGGGCTCGCAACATCAAATGTGGGCACACTAAACTTAGATTGATTCATAGAGGCAATTTGTTGCTATAAAGAAGAGACAGTTTGTGCAAGATTGTTAATGGTCGCTTCAGTCGAAGAGTTCATATTAGACATGTTAGATTGTGATGGAGGTATTATGTTATTGAAAGAAGGTATTGATTGAGAGTAAGGTGGCGAGACACTATGATGGTTAGTCATAGGAGATGATTGGAAAGGAGGAACACTACAAGGAGGAATGGAATGGTTAAATGAATTGCCCCCTTGCATCATGTTCATTTGTGGAGATGTGATAGGGACACTCATTGAAGGAATGAATGAAGAAGTTGGATTGAATGAAGGAAGAGGGTTGATTGAAGAAGAAGGATTGCCCCCATGACTAGTGATCATAGGTGAAATGTTTTGTATTGAAGTAGTCATTATGTTTGATGTAAAAGTAGGTATACTAGCAATAGAAGTTGTCAAAGGAATAGAATGATTGACTTGAGTAGGAGGTTGTGTATAACCTAAAGTTTCGGCACAACTCTTCATAGGCATCACATTCGAATCCATGATGTGTGCGATACTATGCAAAATATAAATTCCATTATTATCACTTTGAACCATATGTTTTAGACCCTCAATTAATGGAAGAGCTTCACTATCGGGGTATTCTTGAGACATCCATTGCTGAAAATCATCAAATTGATTATCCAATTTTGAAAGTTGTTCTACAGAAACCTCATGGAGAGATTCTTCATCATTAATAGGATTAGAGGAATTACCCATGTCCTCGTTAAAAAGGCCATTCAAATTAGGTTCCATCTCCTTGGTAATTAAACCTTGGAAAGACTTAATTCTAAGGCTTCGTCTAACGGGAATAGTGTAAGTAGGGCTTATTGTTGTAAAACTCATGCACTAGAGAGAGAGAGAAGATTTTGAATTTTGAAAATAAAGTTGGCAAAATTGAACAATGAGATAATGATTATCCAATTTGAACTTTGTGAAAGAAGAGGGAAACACAACTTCCAAGAAAGGTAGGCACGATTGAAAATTAGGGCCAAGGGGGTAGTACTTAATTTTGATTGTTATCTTGAAAATTGAAATCTTGAATTTTGAATTTATTTTCAAATTTAGAGGTAGCAAATTTCAATAAAATCAGCCAATCTCCTAGATTTAAGCTGTTAAATGCAATCATGACAATCTCCCGAAATTTCGGAAAAAATGTCGAGGACCGTGGCGAACGGAGTGCACACGGTCCTCGCAACTTTTTTCGAAATTTTCAGGGATGAAAGTTATGATGATTTTAAAGCTAATCTAAAAAAAATTGAGTGATTTTACGATCTGTAGATAGGCCAAATTAAAGTTGCAATCTCAAAATTGACCCCTACCAAGATTGTTGAAAAATGCAAAATTTGAATTTTGAAAAAGAGAGGGAAACTGAAATTTTGAATTTTATGTTTTTAGAGGGAATACTAAAAGTAATGCAAGCTTTGAAATTTAAAAGTTGACTCAATTTCATGCAAAATTCAATTTTGAAGGCGGAAATCAAAGTTGTTGTAATTAAGCACTTAATTTCAAGAGTCACAAATTGCAAAAATTTGAATAAAGCACTAAAACTTCGAATGAATGCCAACACACTTTTCAGATTTAGGACAGTAAGAAACACAATTTTAACACAAAATTTAAATTTCAACAATTTTTGAATGATTAAAAGCCTTAATCCAAGCGATCACTAGACCAACTTTGACTTTAATTTTGAAAGTGTTAGAATTGATGGAATCAGCCAAGATTCTGGATTCTAGCAAAAAAATACAGTAAGATCTAGCTCCCGAAATTTCAGAAAATATGTCGGGGATGATGGCGCTTGGGGTGCACATGGTCCTCGCAACTTTTTTCAAAATTTTTAGGGATGAGAGATATTACGATTTTGTTGCGGAATCCAAAGTTACAGCCGATTTGGAGGTGTTTTGATCAGTGAAATCGTCCGTCAAAGGTTGAACCAAGAGGGTTTTAAAAATTAGGGTTTTGACACTTAACCACTTAATTTTTAGAATTAAAGCACAAATATGAATTGACAATTTGCAATAGAAGGGTAGATCTGAAACAAGCATTAACAATTAAACATTTCACAAGCTCAATTACTAAAAAGAAAATTTAGGGTTTTTATGCAATTAACCTCTAAAATTTGCAAAAGATCAAACATGGAAATGTAATTAAGGAAGCAAATTTTTTAGATCTAACCATGAATAATCAGAATTAGGATGTTCACATCGGGTTCACCAAAATGTAAAGCGAAAAATCGAACCCTAGGTGTTCCCCCACTCCAAGGAGAGAGAAAGGAGGTCACTAGGATTGACGGTTTTCACTTAGGAGAGACTTTACATTCAAAAGAGGGGTTGAAACTCACAAGATCCAATCCCACACAATGCAAGATTGAATTCTAAATGAGTTTCAAGGGTTGGGATAGCAAGGATACCCTCTTTTGTAAAGAATGTAGATAGAAGGATTGAACTAGGAGTGTATGTAAAAGTAAGAAAAATTCGCTTGTAGACGGAGATAGGGACACGGGATGAAGCTGTGGACCTAAAATTAGCAGTAAAATGTCGAGACGATGCTGTCCTGCAAGTTTGAGCGAAAGTTGACGGGACGATGGCGCCCGGAGTGCACACGGTCCTCCGAAAAATCTGCGAAATGAAGGGGGATCTGTTCGTCTCTGCACATGGATTCCAGATCTTCAATTACAGCCGCATACCTGCAACCTACACACAAAAAAGAGAGGACAATTGGGGGGTTAGGGATTAGGGGTTTGCCTTCAGGTCAAACCCCGGTTTTGGAATTAACCAAGAAATGAGAATGCTGTAAATGTAAGTGTTTGTAATGTAATCAAGTATTGATACCTTGTTGTAAGAATGTTTGTATTCTTACATGCGAAGGTGTAATGATGTTGTATGTTGTATGTTGTGGGTGATCTCCTCTTCAATGGTTGAATCCTTGTCTTGAATGCAACACCTAGCCTTGAATGGAGACCTAGAATGCTCAATTGCTTGAAGGAATGCTTGAATGCTTGAATGTTTGCCTATCGCTTCCGCCTCTTGCACACATATGTTTCTCACCCCTTTCCAAATGGGAGGGGAAATGTAGTTTATATACTTGTCAATTAGGGTTAGGAGACTGATTTTTCTGACCTTAGGCCAACCTAGGAACATTATTTTCCAAATTGCAAACTTGAAGACCCGATGCCCAACAAGAGACCGGGCCCAAAATAGGGCCAGGGACCAGGGCGCTGGGCACCATGGTCCCACCTCCCGGGACAGTAGGGTGCAAGGAGGATCAGGCCAAGGTGTAGAAAGATGTAGTTTTTGATGTCGTAAACAGGTTTCGGGGTCTCCATTCAGGTTCAACATTACGTCACCATCGTGAAGACCCAAATGTAGTCGAAATTGCAAGTGTCACAATTTTACGATGCTACAATACCTAAGATTATGAAGCCCTATAATCCGGTATGTAAAGAATGTCAAATGGGTAAACATGCCAGAACCTCTTTTAGAAGTATACAAGATAAATAAAATGATGTTCTTGATCTTATTCATACTGATTTGTGTGGCCCTGTTAGAGTTAAAAGTTTTCATGGTGATTGATATTTCATGGTAATCATTGATGATTATTCTAGAATGATATGGGTTACTTTTCTGAAAGAAAAATCTGAAGCATTTGAAAAGTTTAAAATCTTTAAGGGTAAAGTGGAAACTGAGACAGGTTTAAAGATTAAATGTTTGAGATCATATCATGGTGGAGAATTCACATCCAATGAGTTTAATAACTTTGTTGACAAGCATGGTATAAGAAGACAATTTTCTGCTCCCCAAACACGTTAGCAAAATGGAGTTGTGGAAAGAAAGAACATAACTATCTTGGATGCTGCTAGAAAAATGATGATGGAAGTTAGTCTACCTCATATCTACTGGAGAGAAGTAGTGAGTACAATGGTAGATACATTCAACAAAGTACATATCAAAGGATAAACCGGTAAGACACCTTATTAATTATGCTTTGGCAATACACCTACAGTTAAGTATTTCATAATTTTTGGTAGTAAATGTTATATCAAGAGAGATGATATTATTAGGAAATTTGATCCTAGATGTGATGAAGGCATATATATTGGTTATTCTAATGAAAGCAAAGCATATAGATGTTATAAGAAGAGATTGCAAAGAATTGTGGAGAGTGCTAATGTCAAAGTAGATGAACTAAACATAAGTCAAATTAGAGTTTATGAGAAGGAACCGATAGTGGAAATGATTATATCTGAATTGGTAGCACCTTTATCAGAACAAAGAGTTGAACGAGTTATTCTGGAAACATCAGAGAATTCTATAGTAACTGAAGAACATGGAAGAGGAACAACAAGTTAGAGGACTCCTAGGTATGTGAGATTGAATCATTTAGAAGATTAGATCATTGGGGATAAAAGAAATGGAGTGATGACAAGAAGAAGACTGGCAACTAATGAGATATGTTTAATTTCACAAGTTGAACCAGTATCAGTAATTGAGGCATGTAAAGATGAATATTGGTTGAAATATATGGAAGAAGAATTAGAATAGATTGAGAAAAATAACACATGGACCTTGGTTCCCTGGCCTAAAAATAAGAATGTTATTGGAACTAAATGGGTTTTTAGGAATAAATTGAATGAGGATGGTAAGTTATAATGAATAAGGCTAGATTGGCTTGTAAAGGATATTCTCATAAGGAAGGAATTGATTATGGAGAGACTTTTTGCACCTGTAGCAAGGATTAAAGCTATAAGATTATTTCTTGCTATGCTGCTTATAAAAACTACAAGATTTATTAGATCGATGTTAAATGTTCATTTTTGAATGGGGATCTTTATGATGAAGTTTATATTGAGAAACCTGATGGTTTTTCACTACCAGATGATACAAATACGGTTTGTAGGTTAAGGAAAGCTTTATATGGATTGAAACAAGCACCTAGAGCTTGGTATGCTAGGTTGGATAAATATCTTTTGAAGCTTAGTTTTACTAGGGCAGTACTGACAATAATTTATATTATAAAATCACTAATGATGATATACTGATTATTGAAGTATTTGTTGATGACATTATTTTTGGAGGTGAAGATAAGTTATGCAT
Source organism: Cryptomeria japonica (assembly GCF_030272615.1). Taxonomy (NCBI): domain Eukaryota; kingdom Viridiplantae; phylum Streptophyta; class Pinopsida; order Cupressales; family Cupressaceae; genus Cryptomeria; species Cryptomeria japonica. The sequence goes on from NC_081407.1 coordinate 603,863,105, forward strand.
AGAATTTTCTAAGAATATGGAGAAAGAATTTGAGATGTCTATGATTGGTGAGATAGAATTTTTCTTAGGTTTGCAGATTCCTCAGACTGACAAAGGTATTTTCATCTATCAAACTAAATATGCTAAGGAATTGTTGAAGAAATTTGGTATGGGAGATTTTAAACTGGTAAGTACTCATATGGTTAAAAGTGAGAAATTGACAAGAAAAGATGTTTCTACACTGGTAAACCCTACAAGATACAGATCTATGATTGAAGGTCTGTTTTATTTGACTCAGACTAGGCCTGACATTATGAATGCTGTTTGTATTGTTTCAAGATTTCAAAGTGATCCTAGAGAAAATCATGAGATGGCAGTGAAAAGGATTTTTAGATACTTGCAAGGAACATCATAATATGGTTTGTGGTACCCTTAGGATGATAATTTTTTTTTATGTGCATATACATATGCTGATTGGGCTGGAGATGTTGATGACTGGAAAAGTACTTCTGGTGGAGCTTTCTTTCATGGAAAGAAGTTGGTTTCATGGATCAGCAAGAAACCTCCATGTACTTCTTTACCTACTGCTGAAGCTTAGTATGTTGCTGCTGCTACTAACTATACACAAGTTTTATGGATGAAGCAAATGTTGAAGGATATAAAGGTGGACTGTGATGCACCAATAGTTATTCACTGTGATAACTCTACTGCTATTGATATATCAAAGAATCCGGTATTTCATTCTAAAAGAATGCACATATCTATCAAGTATAACTTTTTGAAGGAGAAGGTGGAAGAAAGTGAAGTTAGACTAGTTTATGTGAACACTAAAGAGAAGATTGCAGATATTTTCACTAAAACTTTGTCCAAGGAATCATTTGAGTACCTGAGAGACAGATTGTGAGTTTCTGCCCCTCTAGTAGAGACTTGATTGATGCAATTTGGCATCATTATAGCATGCATTATCAGAGATACCATTCATTTCAACACTGATATGGGATTCTACTGCTCAGGGGGAGTAGTCAACTTTGTGATTCAGTGGTTTATGTTTTTAATTTGATTTTTTTGTCAGATTTCTGGCATTGATGTGAAAGGGGGAGTGATATTGATGTGAAAAAGAAAAAGAAGGTGAAAAAGAAAAGAGAAAGAAAGAGAAAATTGGAACTTTACAGAGATATTATTCACAGGGGAAGATATTGATATTCAAATCTATATGTGGGAAATTGTTGGCTATCTTCCATTGAGGGAGACTTGTTTGTCATTTCTTGATTCTTAGATGTTTTTCACATCTAGTGTTACCATCATTGAAAAAGGGGGAGATTATTGGCCATTTGGTGTAATTGATTATGTGTTTCATTGATGTTTTGTCATTGATGCCAACACTAGCTGTTTGGATTCTTTATCGACACCCTTCTGGTCTCAGTAGGTTGAGTTGTTTTTGGTTAACCTGGATCCGACATGATCTGGTAGGCTTTAGTATAGTCTGGTGATGGAATTGGCTTGTTCATGATACTCATGATCATATTTGGTAAGTTGGTTTTGGTCTGGTGATCAGATGCTATCCTACTTGCTTAAGAAGATTGGTTTCTGGTTCCGGCGAGGGTTTCACCGGTAGAAATTTTGGTGGAGATCTTCGATGAATTGCATAAGTGGTGTTGGTGCAGCTTCTAGTGGAGTTTCAGGATGCTGATAGTGATCATGTTCAAGATGTGGTGGATGGAGATCATTGCTATGGCGTGTGGACCTATACTAGGTCCCGATTGATCTAGGTTATGGACTGACTTTAATGTAACGTGTTGATAGGACCTATTGATGTATTTCCAAGATGTCTTATGTGTTGATATTATTTGTTTGGCCTAAGGCCGACATGGTTTGTAATTATGTAATCAGTTTATTGTCTTGTGGCCAACCTGAATGTTTATGGTCGAGGGTTTGTATATATAGATATAAGATCTCATTGTAGATCATCATGGTTATTGGTAGAGGACAAGGTCAAGGAATGTAATGTGTGAATAATGTAATATCATTCAGGCAGAGGAGTTGGTTGATCATTGGAGATCGAATTGGGTTTATATGAGGATTTAGTCCTCCGGTATTGAGCTTAACCGGAACTGTACTGAGGCATAGGTGATGCTATCTTTTGCAGTTCAACGCTCCTTTGGATTGTAGTATGGATTTCTATGTAGTCAGTGAGGCTCCTTTTGTGATGAGTAGTGTGCTCTAGGCTATTCGTCTTCCTGCAAGTGCAGGCCCCTCAATTGTAATTCACATACTTACTGCAAAAGTATTATTTGACTGTGGGTAGGCTTCCCACCATGGTTTTTCCCTTTATCGGGTTTTCCACGTACAAATCTTGGTGTTATGTGGATGGTATTTATTTTATGATTATTGTTTATGTTTAATTGGTTTATTGAATATTTTGGTATTAAGGTTTTGGTTTCTGGTATTAAAGTTTAAATTCCTAATGGTTCTGGTAATTTATGACAACTGATTCACCCCCCCTCTCAGTTGTCTTTCGGTTATTTGAACTATCTAACAACCATGTCCTCCTCCTTCAGTATGTTTTTCTCTCTTTCCCTTTGCACATCTTCCTTAGATATACCTATTTTCTCTGCTAGCTCCTCAACCTCCTTTCTTACTTTCCTTTTCCTTGCCAGTCCAGTAAATTTATTTTGCAAATCAAGATCCTTTTCTTTGCAGGTACTGAACCTTTCCTCTTTATCATCTATCAGATGACTCAATAGGTGTTGAGCATATGTATCAAGTGTATTTGCATCCACCTCATACCCCATGGGCATGATCAAAATAGTCGTAGGCTCAACTGCCTCCATATGTCATTGATCCTTATCAATCATGAAGCAATTTTTTTACTCATTTATCTTAATAATATCCTTAGGGATCCTTTCTCTACTTTGCATCATTTCTTGAAATGATTTAAAATAACCCCATAAAGCAGATTTCTATGCTATAGTATCTCCCAAACCTTGCAAACCTTCTTTTATTTGAACTGCCATTGGTTTAGCATAAGCCTATTGAACCTTTCCAATATTGGGGATTTCGTTCAAGAAGTACAGTGCCAAACAAACAATCAGGGAACCAAATTTGAATACATATTCTTATCATTCTTTATCTTCTTCAGGTTTCTCAATACCTCACTGAGAAGCACTCCACATAGAGCATACTTCTTGTCTTCCTTAAGCATTTGATAAGCATAAAATATGGCAATACTGAATACTGAGTTTGCTCACTAGATTGATATGCCTTATATCCAGTTACCATTAAGGAAAATCTTACCTCATTCTCTATGATATCGCTGATTGTCATTGATCGATTATCATATTGGGATCCGATAACGATTGTCACTATAGTGTTAAGAACTTTTCTCAGATTGGGGATCTCACTGGTTGCATTCAAATAAGTTACCACTTGAATGGCTTGCTTCATGATCTTATGAGGTTGGTCCAACCATACAAACTCATCATGGAATCTGCTCAAAACATATCTCACCCATTCGGGCTCATCAAACACTAGGAAATGAACAAACTAGATAAAATCCTTGTCCTACAATGACTTGAATTATGGCTTCAGATTTCCTATTCCATCTGTCATATGCTTGGTATACAGTGATAGTATATCCACATTTCCAAGCTCTTTGATGTTACAGTGGATATATGCCCTAATATCTTCATTATGCAACACACCATACAAGACAGAGGAAAATGCACCTTCGGGATCATCTTCAATAGATTTGAATGGATGTCACTTGAATATAGGCCTTGCTCTCTTAGTGATCTCAACCACTAGTGGAGTCGCAACACTAGATGCAGATGCCATTTCAAAATTAGGGTATGAATAAAAAGCTCGTAAATGGATAAATACCTTTTCAATCTCAACTGGATGCTAGAAATCACTGGCTGATCGCTTCAAGATTGGTTATCACTGATCAATCTTGTTCACCTTGCTCTTATACCCTTTTTCTTTATTCATAATGTGATGAATGAATGATTGAAATGATTATTTATGCACCAAAAACCTAACTTTAAGTTGTAATAAATGCACAATCCTAAAGGCTTTTCGGATACCCTGCATCCTTGAATTCACTCACCAGAATTACAAACCGCCATGAAATCTTCTGGATATAAATTTGGAAATTGATCTCTATCATCTGCAACCAAACTCGACTAGTTACAAATCTATGAAGGGTTTTTTTAAGGATTTGCATGATAAACTTTCCCCCTAAGGCCAAAATGCCTTAGTTACCAGATGAGGTTCCAACACCAGATTCAGGTGTGGAGAAATTATTCACATTTTAATCTTCCTTCTTAATCCACAAATTCTTATGTTGATTTCTGATCTCTTCTATTTTAGCTTTTCCTTTTTCATCTGATTTATTCTTGTTTATCAGACCATTGTTGCTCATATTTTTGCTTCTTTAATTTTTTGCAGCATGACCAGATTTGTTGCATGCATGACAAACAACATTTCTTTGCATAGGATTGGAATTCATCTAATTTGGTCTCATCCTACATTGGTTAGAAATGTGTCCAACAATTCCACAAGCATAATATCTCTTATTCTAAAAATTGTTCACCATTCTACACATATTTGACTTATGACCAAAGTTGTTGCATATGAAACATTGACTGATAAAGGTTGGACCATTATTCATCATCCCATTATTCATCTTATTTCTACATTTAATTGTCATATGACATAATTTACCACAAACAAAACATTTACCATTGAATTTATAGGCATTAGGATGTCTTACCGAAGATTTCTTGTTGTTCTGATGATGATTGCTTTGTCTAGAACTTGAGGATTCTCCCTTTTCATATCCAAGTCATCACACGTCTTTCCACTTCTTTGACTTTATAGCATCTCATCCAACCAGGATGATCTAGATTTAAATTTCTCCTTGTACTCATTAGCAGTAGAATGTTCATCTCTCAAAATTATGATCCACCTTTCAAGTTCTTGTCCATCATTCTTTGTTTGCACCAATTCAAGCTTCAATTGATCATTCTCATAGTTCAATCTGCAACATTCATTAGATCTCTCCTTCAATGACTGAGTTAGATTTTCTTCATTCTTCTTTTGGTCTTAAATCTCCTTAGTCATCTTCATCACAATGGATTAGCAATCTTCTCACATTCATCTATTTTGTCTTGTAGGGATTGATTGTTAGCGCTTATTATTCTTTCTCCTTCAATTTATCCACCTGTTCCTTTCTCTTCTCTCTTGATGTGCTCACTTGATCTTTCAATGTCTCAATAAAGTCTTCGGTTGCATTCAGGTTTATTTTTAGGGAGCTTACTTCTATTCTTGCTGCACTAAGATCTTGAAGTGCCACACTAAGCTGTCTCTACAAACTAGAGTCCATTGATTTAATCTTCCGGATCTTCCTCAAGCTGTTAGACTTCTTCTAAAGAACTAGGATCTGATACCAATTGTTGGAATCAATGAACACTGAGAGGGGGGGGTGAATCAATGTTTTATAATTTGCAAACTTATTAAGCTGATCCTTGAAACACCAGATGCATAAGAATGAAAGAAAAATGTAGAAACATAAAGCAATCAACCACACAACCATAACACCAAGATTTTTATGTGGAAAACCGAAAAGGGAAAAACCACAATGGGATTTGAACCCACAATATTATTAAACTATGGACAGAAGTATGATAATATTACATAAGGGGAATGCACTTGCATTCAGGCACACTGCCTAGAGCTCACTTCTCAAATACATAAGAGGGCAACAACCCCAGAGAACTCACCATCCTACAAATGGGATACAAGAGTAATTACAATGTCTAAACTGGAATATAGCATCTACAAATGCCAAAGATCAGTTCTGGTTAAGCACAATCTTACTGTCAAATGTTGCTCCACCTTTCTGCCCTATTCTGCTGCATAGTCATCTACCAGAGCATCAATTCTGCATTCTGATGCTCATCCACATACCACATGTTCACATTCACATCTATCATTCCTAAAATGAATATCTGGATCAACATTATATATCTGCACAACCTAATAAGATTCCAAGCATGTCAGCTTCACAAAAACCGCATAACACGTAGCATGAAATGTGTAACCTTAAGTCAGCTCAATCCACCCACAAATCCATATGTGGACCCATATAGAATGATAAGAAGCTTCATATGAGTCAGCCCAATCACCTCGAACATGAAACCAATCACTGAAATCAACCCAACAATTCCACATCACATGTTACACCAAAATAGCTCTCTACTCTAGCTAAATTACCAGATACCAGACCTTCAATCTTGGTCATGAATCAACACCAGATATCAGAATCACAAGATAGGCTGCCTTGAACCTTGAAACATCTTCCTTGATCACCACAACCAAAACTACAACACCGATATCAAGATATTCACAATTATCTCATGCTCTATCGCTTACTGTGTTCCACCTTCCAGACTTATGCCTTATGAACAATCTGACTTTCGATAAATCAAATATATGTTCACCAGATGTGATTTCTGAACTGGGTTGCCATCAATGACAACTCCTAAGCATCTCTCATGCACCGATATTCATCGGAACAATGTCTATTGCCAACAGTAATATCACAATGTTACAATACAACTCATGAAGTGGCCTCGATAATATTATAAGGTAATCTCTGTTGGAACTCATTAAAATTGAGTCCAGTTTAGAGGCCCATTTCAAAATTTTGCTCTGCATTTCCAAAAGAGTCAGTTTGAATGGCCTAGTTAGAGAGAGGGTAAAATGGAGCTAGTTGATTTTCAGGGGGTAAGGCTTGGGAAATGTGTCCTACACCTTTCATTTGACCTATGTAGTGATGTGCAACTTTCAGAATTCAATTTGGATAAGTTTATCAGGTACCCATTTCGAGGGGTGAGCTGAAAGTGCATTTTAGGCACAAATACAGATTTTATTGAGTAGCCTACTTTGGGTGTTTATATCTTTTGCCCTGTTGATCTTCATGAAGAATTTCAAAATGGATTGAATTCTATGCATAAAAGTGTGCCTCCATGCAAAGTTTCAAGTCTTCATGAATTCATTTGCTCAGTTTTCAAAGCTCAATATGTTTGCAATTTGTATGGTTTGACAAGTCCCTGTTTCGACAACTAGTCGGAGCCCTATTTTGCATAAGTGTAAAAGTTGCCTCAGTGAGTGTTATGCCAAAATATTTTCTTCGGGTTATTGTTGGTACAAATTATAAGCTATGTTTCAAATTTCAAGCCTCTACCAATCCGTTTGATCGGTTTTCAAAAGGGTTTATTGAGCCATCTATTTCAGTTATCCGTACTTTTATTGCCGCATCAGTTAAAGTAGACATTTTCATGAGCGCACCATTTGTACCCAGTCAGACTTTTGATCGAACTGAGAATTCAAAGATTTAATATGTACTTCGAGGTACTTGTGTTTCAAATTTGAGGGTCTATGGAGGTCGTTTGATATTTTTAAGAAAGGCATCATGTGTTGCCAGAACATTGACTTCATCAGGTCCGCAGTGTCGACAAAGCCAATTGGTCATTTTCAAAAATTAATATCTCTTCACTCGAGACTCGTCTTAAAAAACCGTTTGGTAGAGTTCATGCTTGTATATTAGAGTACACGCCTGTCAGATGGAGAGGTCCAGAAAGGTGTTTTGACCACTTTGAAAATTACGTCTTCGCGATTAAATGCGAAAATGTGGCACAGGCGCCTGAAAGTTGTAAAACTCAATTTAGTGATCCGAAAATGGTGTCGATCGATTCCAGAGGTATGTTTAAGGTTCGTGAGGCATTTCAGAGGTCAGTTGCATGAAAATGAATTTTTTTTAGTCGGACCCACTTTGGGGCCCGACCTTGCTCATGCCCGTGCATTAAATTTTATGGTGAAATGTTCTTATTTCATGGCGAGGCATATCAATATTGGTTCGATTGTTATTTGCTAGTTGGACAGTGAGAGAGACTCCAACACCAAATGTGAATTTGAATGTGGCAAATTAGAGAATTTTAACATCAAGGATGCTGCTGGAGGCTCATACAAGATGAGTGATTAGATGTTTTATTGTAAATTCGAATGAGAGCTATTTGGGGATCCATTGTTTTGGGTTGGAAAGGGAATATATGACATACTAATGCAAGATGGCAATATAAGTATTCAAGCAAAGGTCCATCCTCCTTCGCGTAACATAGACCAAGCTGCAGAAAATTTGAAGTAAATGTTATTGGTATAAAGCATTCCCAGTTTCCAGATTGGAGAGGTAGCATTGAAATAAGAGGCAATGTGCAACAAATGACCATTCTTCTCCCTCTGTGCTAGATTGGGGGGGGTTTTCTTTGAAACTTCCAAACAAATAGCATGACAAAGTTAATTGCAGTCCTCCCTCCGTCACGTTGCATGTGAAATGCTGAAATCTTCTTAACAAATACATTAATAGGTCCAATCTCCCCTCTGCGTGGTCTTTCCTTGTTGTGTGGTGGAGTGGTAGAAGGAGTGTAGTAGAAAGTTTAAGCAATGCTCACATGGTGTTGAAGGGGGCAGGAAGGAAACAACCTGCAGTTCCAAATGCTTCATGTGGTGGTTGAAGAAGAGACTGCAAAAATCAAGCAAATACAAATGGTCTTCAGCAGCCTCCTCCCTCACGTGCCCTCCAAGCATCCTCCCTCTATGGTGTGGTGGAATATGTTGAGAGTTTTTAGAAATATTTAGCAAAGGCGCCATTAAAAGGCAATGGAAACCTTCAAAATGCACAGTTACAGGCAAAAACGTTTATCCCACATTGGGTGGGGAATGAACATTTTTGATATTTATAAGCAAAGGCACACTCATTCATAGTGTGAAAGCCTTAAGGGCTTTTGATAGATGGTGCTGATTGGTGCCCAAGCGGACCTTACGCGTGCGGGCATGCTTCCCGAAGTGACCAAGGAGGCCGAAAAGTGGCGATTAGGTGGACCCCATGCAAGCACAGATCCTGAGGCAGACAAGTTTTGCAGGAAACAGATGGCTTAACCAGTGAGCAAGTTCTAGGAGATTCGATGAAGCGCGTGGATTTGCAAGCCAAAGATGCTCGAAGGTTAGCTATCGTGAAATGGCGAAAAGCTCAGGCCGAAAACGAAGGTTGGAAAGAAGCTCGCCAGTTAAGGTCCGCGAAATGATGAAAAGCTCAGCAAAGGGAGTTAAAGATTGAGCAAGTCTAGAAGATCCAATGACTCGCGCGATTTCGGAGCCCGAAGGTGCATGCCAGTTAGCCATTGCGAAATGGTGAAAGCTAGGTGGCAGGCCCAGATGGAGGTGCAAATTGTGGGTTCCATTGACGTGGCGTTGAGGTGGTGCACAGGTGGCAGACATGTGGTGATGACGTGGCACTGAGGTGGTGCACAGGTGGCAGACACGTGGTGATGACATGGCAATGAGCAAGCAACCCAGTGGTGGTGACGAGGCAGACACATGGTAGAGTGATGAGGTGTCATCCAAGGTGGCATCCAGTGGATCCCATCGACGAATCGTAGGTCACCATGTGGCAGGACGTCAACATGTAAAATGGGTGAAAAATCAAAGTTAATTATATAGTGTAAACTATATAAAAAATTAAAAAATTTAAATGACAGAGCCATATTGAGAATTAATTCACCCAGAGGTCTATTTTTGGCCAAAATACCAAGTATTATATATCATTGGAAAGCTCTCAAGATGAGGAATGCAGTTATGAAGTTTGTTTCAACAAAGATAAGATATTTTGAGAGAGGTTTCCATGGGAAATATGAAGGAATTGAAATTCAATTGGAAAAAGAGACACTTGGCTTGTTCTGATGAAATCTGATCTTTTTCCCTCTCCTTTTTATTCCAATTTCTTCTCAATTGTAAGGGTTCTAGAATTTTGGAGGAAGTGCTCCAGCTTTCATGGCTTCCATTTCTGAATTACTTGACCCAAATGTGTAAAATTATATGGATCTTTTCAGGGTATAGAGGTTGCAGTGTAGTGTTGTAGATGTGGTTTCTTAGTTGCAGGTCTTACTTGTGTCAAGCATGAGTAACTTCTCACAATATTGTCTCTGTATATGTATTTCATTATTATGAATTCAATCCTCAAGGAGGATGAAATTTGTCAATTTCAAGGAGGTTGTGTGATTGCTTGTGGGTATCCTTCAATGAAGGTTTTAAACTCTATGATCAGTCATGAATAATGGAATGTGTCCCAGATCTGATGATCTTGTGAATGGATTGAGTAATGCATTAGTATAAGGTATTAATGCAAGAATATCATTTAAGGAGAACCATTTTGTGACTAGGATGCACATTTACAGTTTTGTGTGTGACTCTGTTGCCCAATGAACAAGGCACTGGTCTTGCAGATTTGGGGATAGTTTCAGATTAATTCAAATTAAAGACAAATCTATTTCCCTTGTGTTTAGGGGTTTGTGTTCTTTTCATTCCAAGCTCTGTTTTCATGTATGATTTATACAGATTTAGCCAATCTGTAGTGTGTTTCTAAATTGGGTGAGCTTGTGGAATGGTTTGTCTGCTTTGTTGATGCTGTCATGGTGAGTAAATGAGTTAATTTCATGCATCAAAAGGGTGTCCCCCCCTAGGTCTAGCAGAACTTGAAGTGCAGGAGGATAAATTAGGGTCCTATGTTATGTTGTCCAAACCCTGATGTGTTTCATAGACTGAAATTGGCCATTTCATAGAAGGATTGCAGGTGTACTTGGGTTAATCACTTTTGGTGAACAACAATCTCTACACTTTACACGTCCATGTGCAACTCACACAATAAATAAAATATTACAATTATAAATATTATTATGTAAGGTGTATTTTTACAATAAGAAGAAGGTCTAGATGATAGTGATGATGGCCTCATTGAAGATGATGCACTTGTCCTATTTTGAAGAGGTCAACACTTTTAAGATAGTGGATAAGTAAATCCTCTATAGTCTGAGGTGCTTGTGAATCAAAGAAACTATACCTAATTGGGGTAATGAGACATGCATGTGAGGATTTCTATCGAATTTTGAAGTTCAACATTATATCTTTACAAGGGTGATGAGAAACTTCATGTGGAAATGGTGTCCAATGATGTTGAGAACTTGGATATAGAAGGTGACTATATTTGCAGATGGGGAGTAGCTTGATGCAATTGAAGAGAAACTTGAAGAAGTCACTAATCCAAGAATTGATTTCGAAGAAACATTTATGCATAGTGTATTTTCTATTAATTTATATTTTAAGTAAGTTTAATGTTATATCACTAAGAGGGGGTGTTGGAATATAATGCTCCAACAATTAGAGTTCGAATAATAATCAAATAAGTGTCATAGATATGTTTCAGTTAGTCGTTAAGAGCCTCTAGCTAAGTGTTAACCAATTTTAGTTAGTTGGCAATATTTTTAATTTTCTATCATTTCTATTGGCATATTTATAGGGTATTTTTGAGGTCACTTGAGTCTATATAATATTATTATCCAACGATGAATAATATATTATGAGTTTTATGTTTTGTTCTCCTCTATTTTTTCTTTATTCTCAATTACCTTTTGATTCTGTTGATGAAAGGAGGAAAGCCTATATAAGAATTAGATAGACAAACTTTAGCAATGGAAAGAAATATATCAATAATACTCTCTAGCTCTTCTTCTCTCCCTTGATGAACCTCCTTTGATACCAAACATAAAATTAAAAAATAAAACATACTAAAAAATTATTTCAATACAAATGCAGAGAAATTGATTTATTTTATTCAACTTGTCAAAAATGGATTTCATCATGTTTTTCTTATCTTTCTTTTATAACAGAAAGAGAATAACATTTATAGAGTTCACAGTGTCTAATAAATACATTGTTCTCCATACATCTAGTAGATAAGAAACAATTCATCCATTTTGAAACAAACTACATTCAAACAAGAACCCACAAATAGTTTTCTAAGATTGATTTATATGAAAACTCTATTTAGCACCAGTTATGTGAAACTAGAATTGTATTTCAATGAAGAAAACATGCATGCATGGCAATGAAGGTCATGTATTAGTTATCTATAAAGTCAAGGAAGTAAGTCATTCATAAATTAGATTTTAATGTAGATAATCATTATACAACTCTATATCTATAGGTTCCATCTTAATAATATTCAAATTTTATAGAAGAAAAACTCATAATTGTCAATTAGAACACTCAATGAACAAGGCATTTTTTTGAAATAGAGACAATCTTGGAATCATTAATTGAGAATCCATCACATAAGAACTTATAATTATTTTTGAGATAAAATGAGGGTATCATCATTGACATGATTTAAAGATAACACATGGATATGATGTAGGACTCAAGGGGAGGGACTTTAATATTAAATGATAAAGATACGAGAATAGGAAGAGGGAAATGAGTTCCCTTGCCAATCTCAATATTTTAAACCATCTAAAAATTTCCTATTATAGATGCTCAAGGGTGAATATTTCACATAGGAATGAACAAAGAGAATAGGATAGACATCACCATAAGGAGGGTAGATTCTAGTTTTAATTTGGGGTCATTAATTGAGAATTTAGAACAAGCTACAATAGATTGAGCTGATGGTGTGGCCAAAGATTGAATCAACATAGAAGTTATGGGAAGAAAGAAGATTGAGTCTCACCAACCATAATTATGTTTTTAAGTATGGGTGTTTATGGATAATTTTGCCTGTCCATACTTATAATTATTTCTAAGATATATTTTATTTATCTTGAACTTTAAATTTTTTTTCGCTGGAGGTGTTGTAATTCCTTTTATTTTTATTAAAATAAATTATAGATAAGATTTCGCCTGTTAATAGGATTTCTTGGGTTGATCTAAAAAAGGAAGAAAGGTCTATTGTTGAATGGAAGAAACTGGAGCAAGGGTAGATTAAAATTGTAGACACCTAAAATTGTCATAGCCTAATCAAATAAATATTTTATTTATTTAATTATTTTATCCTAAGCCATCTATTAATTAAATTTATTTTTATTTATTTAATTAATTCACTAATCCTCTTCTATCCTTTCCCTAATTTAAATAAATATTTTATTTATTTAATTGTCCCTACCTCTTATAATAAATTGAATAAATCTTTATTTATTTAATTTTCATTAGCTTTTTCCCTCTATGACACTTGTCATTCATCTCTTAATCCACCTTTAACCACCTCTCTAATATTTTATTATTTCCTATACCAACCCTCTAATCTGAGCCATCCATTTATCCCTCCACCTCTTAATCGTAGCTCTCCATTTTTAGGGTGTTCTCTATAAAAGAGATCTCTTCCCTATCCTTCCATATAGAATTCAAGTAAAGTAGCTACACTCTGTCAAATTGCATACACAACCACAATCTATTCTCTATTAAGCTCTTGCAGACACAAAATTTGAGAGCAACCATAATATCAAACAAGATCAATGGAGCCAGGAGGACAATGGAGAGAAAATCCTAGGAGCATGTGAAGATGTAACATTTCTTTATTTGATATTTGCATGAAATTAGGTTCTCTATTGGTTTTATGTTGGATTCATTGTAGATCTAGGTTTATTGGTTGAATCTAATAAGTTTTACAATAATTTTATTATCCAATTTCAACATAAACAAAAATAAATTTTGATGGCGTGTCGAAAGGTAACTTGGGCACTTCAGGAGCTAGATACATTGCCCATGACTAGAAGGGGGACACTCTAGCCCTTGGAGTGAGATGGTTTCTAGAGGGAAAAAGCAATGAAACAGAGGCTTAGACAACTCTTTAGGGGATTAGAATGTCAAAGAGATTGAATGTTGTCAAATTTCATTTTCAAGGGGATTTGATGATCATCGTCAATGCGATCATCAAAGGAGAGGTGCTCTCATGAAGGTTGGACAAATTTATTTAGTCAATTTTAAAATATTTGAATGAATTTATAAAATTACAAAATCTCCCACCCCTATGTGAAGGAAATCATCAAGCAGACACTTTGTCCAAAGTAGGGTCATCATTAAATATCATGCATTGTAAAGAGATATGGGAATATTTTCATGTGAATGAGCTAGTGTACGAGGGGGAAGGTACATCAACAAATGAGGGAGGATGATGAATTTGAGTGGTCGAGGGTGGCAATGAGATTTATAATGATAGAAGGATATTTTTTTTTATCATTTTTTTTGGATTCTCCAAACAAGGTGGGAAGGGTGGTAGTGGGCTGTAAGGTGGTGGCGAACTAATTTCAAGAAAGAGAGTATGGATGCAAATTTTTCTTGGTAGTTATAAAAAAAACTTGCATTCTTGGGTAGGGTTTTGGAGAAGTGCCTTTTTGTAATTTTAAGTTTAAAGAGCCAATTTTTATTTTTATTTTAGATTTGCTTCTTGGGGAGGAATATATATGGTCAGAATTCAAATTCTATACCAATGTGGATGTGATTTCAATGGTGGCTACTGGGTGAATAGAGTTGGGCTTCAAAGAAGAGATCAAATGGGTTCTCTATGCATGTGTCCCAGAGGGATACTTATTTGACTTGAAACCCTTGTTGGTGAAGGATGTCTTTGGGAAGGGATTAAAAAAGGTGTTTTTGTAAGGGTATTTGTACAGGGGAGGAGAATGAGGAATTTTGACCCTTCATCCCATGGAAGGATGGAATCGACAAAATGGAGAGGTGAGAGGAAACTTTGACTGGATGGAAAGGGCTCAAAATTTCATCTAAGAAAAGGAAATTGATGTTGGAGTTTTATCATTGATGATGGAGATTATTGTATTGGATACCAATTGTCATTGAGGTCAACATAATTCTATTGATTTGTTTTGTTGTTGCTCTAGTATTTTTCATGATTCTATCTACCATGTTTTGCTCCGCGTTGCTCTGTAGTTGTAGACATGGGTTTGCAGTTTGGATAGTACACTTATAGATATTAAATTTACTTGTGTTCTAGTTTTCACATGTTTTGGATCTCCGAAAGGTGAGATTCTTGGTCCAACAATTCAGTCTCTTGGTTGTCCTATTCCTCTGGAATAGAAAAATTGGTTTTGGCATCCACATTTCTTTAATTAAGTGATTTTAATATTGTGGTTTTTGGGACTTGGTTAAATATTATGGATAATGTGCATATCCTAGTTGCTTTAATTTTTGTTATATATTTGGCTGATCTATGAAGTGAAATGTGTGATGTATTTTGAATAGCGTGTATATATATATATATCTGGGATGCGTTTCTTTTGATGTGTGTGATTATGATTATGCTATGTGTTGGTTGAAAAGTTTGCAAACTGGAGAAGTTTACAAAATTGGGGTTTTAGCCATAGTGTGTGAGATTTAATCTCTCTTAATTAACTATGAATCATATTCTAAACTTGGGGTTGTATATCATCTTATTTTCTCTTTAGAATAGATGTTATTCTCTCCTCTTTTTTCAGTAAATAATTTACAATGCATAGTAGTAATGATTAATAAAACTTCAAATTTACAAAGAAATAACTTAGAGCATATGAATGAAAAATACAAATAAAGAAGCAAAGTTTCCTCAAAGGCTCAAAGTCCTCTGTTGCTTCTCTAGGATGAGAAAATAGTGCTTAAGCTCAAAGTCATACAAATCACTATTATCCTATCAACCTTTATTCAAATAACTTCTGTAACCCATTGTGTCAACTAAGATAATCAAAGCAAAGCACAAAGTATTTATCTTGATCCCTTTTTACAACTTTTGGTAATCTTTTCTCCAAATAACAGTATGAATCTCAAAGTCTTCAAGTTACTATCTCCTTCTACCAAGATGACAAAACGAAGCACACAGTCTTTGTAATGCTATCTTATTATGATTCAGTTAACTTTTCTCAAAATAACAAGATGAAGCTCAAAGTCTTCAAAATGTTATCTCTTTCACTAATTACTAATCCTAATAAATAAGAGCTGAAATATGACACAAAGTTCACAAGCCAACACTTATTCTACTCTTTAATGATATTTTTCTACAACACCTTTACTTAATCAAAACAAGATTTAGTAATAATCCTCTCACCATAAACACAATGAATCCAACTCAAATTTTGAATGCCAAAGATATCTTCTTATTTGATCAAGTTTGTAAAATAACAATAGGAACACAAATTTTCACTTTTGCTCTTCACTTCAACAGTTTTGTTGCATAAGATTAAAGATTATAGATTATTGTATATGGTGAAAATGGATGATGAAAACAATAATACTGAAAGACTAACAAAGATCCAACCACAAAATCCTAGCCTAAAAATGAAAAGCATCCACCATACACAAATGAAGATACCTAATATCATGAAAATAAACAATAATAAAACAAGATATACCATTCAAATATCTAATAGGGTTTCAATCTCCATTTATTCCTATCTCCATTGATCTTGTTTGATAGATTTTCTCTCAGATTTTATGTGTGTACAAGAGCTCAACAAAGAACGAATTATGGTTGATAGCTTGATCACAAGAAGTCTTGATTGCATAAGATTGATTGCATCATTAGGTGATTAGGGTTGAAAAGGAAGAGGGCATCCTGTTATATAAAGAACACTGTAAGAAATGGAAGGATAAGATTAAAAGGTGTAAAGATAAATGGTCGGTTAGGATTAAAGGGTAGGTAGAGGAAATAATTAAATGATAAAGGGGGTAGGTAAGAGAAGAATTAAGAGATGAATGACATATATCATGGGTAGAAAAGGCTAATGAATCAATTAGATAAATAAAGATTTATTTAATTAATAAAGGAAGTGGGATCAATTAAATAATTAAAATATTTATTTAATTTAGAAAAAGGACAATTTAAATAAATAAAACTAATTATTTAAATGAGGAAATGATTAGAAGAGGATTAATGAATTAATTAAATAAATAAGAATTTATTTAATTAATAGAAGACTTAGGATAAAATAATTAAATAAATAAAAATATTTATTTAATTAGACATGACAATTTTAGGTGTCTACAATTACAATGAATACCCTCATATATATAGGTGAGGTGCAATGAGCTAATATAGGTGAGGTGCAATGAGCTAATCTAGGAAAACAATGACTAAATCAAGGAAGAGTCCTATTTGACTTATAACTCATGCATATTATAGATGCAAAAGCATGAATACAAAATGACACTAGAGGTGTCAATTGAGATTACAAAATGACACTAGACTAGAGATGCATAAAGATGACTAAGTGTTTGGAGCCTCATCTTGCTTCCAAAATTCTTCACCAATGGAGTATTTATGTCCTCGCTTGGTAGCTCATACTTAAAAATTCTTAGGTGCTGGTGATAGTCCTAAAAATATCTATGCAAATTTTTTTCATACCTTAGTTAAAATATTGGTCATTTTGGATTAATTTTGTTCTCAGTCATGTGTTTCAAGCTTAGGGTTTAGGGTTTCATGCATTTTTATTTAAAGGTCGTATTGATTAATCCCTTTAAGCCTGTTATAATTCTTCATTAACTTTTTCACTTAAGGCTGAGGGTCATTTTCATCGTCGAGAGGGGGCCATGTTTCTTGTCCTAGGCATTTTAATTTTTATGTCGTCCCCTTATTTTTTTTCCCTAAGTCTTGTACACTTTATTTTTTCTCCGTGGTCGCCCCCCCCCCCCCCCCCCTTTATTTCCTAAGGTTATGTCTTTTCATTATCCTAGGCGGTTCCCCTTTAATATTTCAGTGGGCACATTTTATTTTCCCAAGTCTATACATTAATATTTCAGCCGGTTTCTTTGTGATAACAATTGAGCTACTAAAAGTTCCTACTATTTGCATGTTTTTTAATGAATGGATATCTTTTAATCTTGATGAAAAATATGCTCGGTTGTTATGAAGATAATATTGGTGGACATTGTGGCCAGGAGATACAACTCGAATAGATCCAATGGCTCTTGCAACCCCGTGGTTGAAGATGCACTAAGGTTAAGGATCGCGACATCGCAAGATGATGCAAAGTGTCCAAGGCGGGCTGAGGTAAGCTAAACGGTGGGGCCACTGACCGAGATGTAGTGAGAAGTGAGGTGGCAGTGAGTTGGATATGCTATGCCATACCTTTGATGGGCCTGCTTGCCACATGTGCTGGTCAATGTCAGATTGACCAATATTGTTCGAGTGATTTGCTAGCGGGAACTAATCAATAGTGGAGATTCAAACTTAATTCAAATGCAGTTTTGAGCGGTTTCTTCACTCGTGCGAGCATAAATGGTGGATGAAACAGTGACACTTAATTCTAGAATAGTAATAAAAGCATTTTTAGTGCCATTTTTGACTCACAAAGTGATTCAAAGGTGATAAGAAGGTGAGTCCTGAGCTAGAGAAGATCAAAGCAAGTTCTTGCAATTTGGAATTAAGGTTCATATCGTGCATACAAAGCCATAAGTTGCTAAGTCTTTCTTCTATGTTTTCAGAGATGTTGAAAGTATGGATTGATGGCAAGATGAAAGAATAAGGATATGTTCAACTACTGAGAGGGGGGGGGGGGGGTGAATCAGTAGATAGAAAAATTGATATAAACTTTCACCAATCTCAGAATCAACCTCTCAAAGAAAACTATAAACTGACAAGTTAAACCACTGAACTACAAATGTAATATCACTATCAAGATAAACTGGTTGATCGTTACAACATATTAATAGTAAACAACTTGAACCTCACAAACATCCAAATACTTTACTAACATAAGTAAAACCTCATTTCAGATTGCTACCGGTTAACAAAACATATAAAAAGTGGATTATGCAGTTAAGCAATTCAATAAACATAACCATAAAAACATTCACCACTTGAGACAATATTTTTGACGTGGAAACCCAAATGGGAAAAAACATGGTGAGGATGAATACCCACAAGTATTTTGAACTCTTCTGAAGTTTGCCCTGTTAGGAGCCAAGCCTATTAAAGCTTTACAAAAAGTCCTATTAAGAACAAATCTTGTTAGGGACCACCTGGTTAAGTGATTGACTATAATGCCCTATTAGAAGAAATACACTGTGAGGAGTAACCTCGGCAGAGGATTTGAAATCCAAGCTAATGGACCACCTGGTTTGAGGATTTGAATAACACTAAGCTTGTTAGAGCTTACCTGGTTAGGGGTTTTTGTTGTTGTAATTTTTAGAAAACAACAGGGGTTTGTTGATATGTTTGACTAGAACTACACTTGCTTTTTTAGATCCTTTTAATTCTCCTATCCACCTTTACACAAATTGCAGATATATCATCCGGTTTGACAACCACACACTCAACTACAACTTTGCCAACTTTGAAGCAAAATAACTCATCGACCTTATAAACAAATCAATAGGTCAATAACACAACAAAAACCTAATTCTCTCATAGAGATTACAAACAAATCAGTTCAAGTATGATCATTGGATTACATAACAATCTTTGTACATCATTCAAGATAGCCTTGACCACTCCTTGATTACCGCTTCATCGTTCTCAGTAACTCATCACGTGGTTTGCATTATATGCAATATACTTGCTCATTCCCAAGATAAAAACCATGATCTCAACATGCCAAAAACACTTTGAAACTCTACTCATCCAACATGTATACGTGTCATAATCAGTACTGCTCATCATCAGATCATAAACCAATACAAAAAACTTAATCAGTTAGGGTTTATTAAATCAACAGGTAGGGTTTACCGGTTCAACTCTCCAATACTTAGCAATACCGGTTTACTCCACAAACTCACCTACCAGTTACATTTCCCTTCACTAGCTCTTCCTATCGGTTACAAAACAATAGTATAACAACATCATTACCAGTTAATTGACATCAATGACAACATAAAATTTCATTAATGCAATCTTCATGCAAATGCCAACAAAAATTATGTGAAATTGTAGGGAGAAGATTGTGAATTGCTCTAGGGTTTAGAATTTGGCATAAAGGAGTGAGAATTCACACTTTTCTATGTTGAAATTAATATATTCGTGTCAAGCCCTAGTTTTCTTTTTCCTTCTGTGGACAATTGTTAAGAAACCCTAGTTTGGTAAGATGGTTCCTCTGAGAAACCACTAAGGACAAATAGAGTATCTAAAGAGGAACCTTTTTGATGATTTTCTTGATCAATTAAAGCCATTGACAAATGATAAATATCAAAAGAAGATACTTGTATAAGAAAAAACCCTAGGAGAAGGGTTAACTGATAAGGCATACAACATCGTAGATGCTAGGGTACTAATGATTGTGGTGGAAATGTTTAGGTTGTGGTATGGATAGAGAAATTTGCAATCTCCATTTTCAAGTTCTTGGCACTATGACTTGGGAAAGTTAGTGGTGCCAAATGTATTCCTAGATGTTGACCTCCTCAAAGCTATTGTAGACAAATATGACCCTATTTCAAGAGTTATAAGGTGAAATGAGGGAGAGATCTTGTTGACAATCAGGAGGGAGGACTTCCAAGATATTTTTGATTTATATGAACCTTCTACTACCCTGGTATAGGTATATTTGAATGAGTTAAAGGTAGAATATTACAGGATGATGAGTTTCATTAGAGATAGCCTCCTTCCAGCTCATTTGGCAAAATCAAGAGATACAACTTACCATATTGGCCCTAGTTCAAAGGAGCCTTTTCCTATTGGTGCTTTTGCCAAATATTTGTAGGCCACTTTCTTTTCTCTATGCCAAATTTTAGGGTTCGACCCTATTATACTCACACCACCTAATTTTATGTATATGGCTATATAAATTCAACATCTAGATTTTACAGTAGTTTTTGACTTTGCCCCATACCTTGAAGAGAAGATTCATGAGGGATTGTAAGATATTAAGAATGGTGTATTTAGCACTCATTTCTATTGGCATTCATTATTAATGCACATGTTCTTATATAGAAATACAGATTACTTTGAGGGCACCATGAATCTCAAAAGAACAGTTGACAATATTGAGGTGCTAGTGCAACTTTGGAGTATGGACATGTCTTGAAACAGGTAGGAGGCCAGTTTTGTGTGGTTTGACAATAGTTTTACTTCTAGATTGAGGCAAAGATTAACAGTGAATCCACCAAGGATTCCCACACAACTGGATGATTTTAGAAGACCTAAGGAAAGACTACCACTTTTGAAAACTGAGCATAATTGGGGGGGGGGGGGACATTATCCCTTATCATGTTAGTACAGTTATCACAATTTATGGCTTCTCGAGTTAGCCACATGTATTACCTTTCAATGTTCCTTTAAGATTGGGTTTTGTTGAAGTGATGTGGCAAATAGGTTGTATACATGATACAAAGTTTAAGGGGAGAGGCAAAGGGACTATTTTCCCTGATTACACTGTTATTCATTATTTTGTGATTATAAAAGGGGAATATGTGCATTTTGACAAGGGTTTTGCACCATATCATTTAGGGGTTAGCACAACTAGACATAGTGACCCAGAGGGGTTTTACAATATTTACAGAGCAAGAATAAAAGGAGGCCCATTTCCCCATGAGCACAACTTCCCTAAGGATATAATAAGAAATGTATTTGATTTCATGACTCAGGATTGGAGGAAGGAGAAGTGGATAGATTTTAGGAAGCTATGGGCTATAGTGCAGAAAATGGATCCCAGCTATGATCAAGTAAAAAAATTCACTCTATTTTGTGCCAAAGTTGATTTTTTTATGAACAATTTTGATGAATTGATTCTTGCATTAAAGGAAAATAGAACCAAACATGAGGAAGTCCATGGCCAACAAGTTAAGAGAAGAAATGTACAACAACCTACACCCATAAAACTAGAAAAGGCAATCTTGATTCATTAGATGAGAATGAAGCAACCAAGTTCACCTCCTCCTCCACCTCAAAGAAAAGATGGGAAAGAAGAAGGAAGACCTAGTTTTGGTCCTTCTCCAAAGAGGGTAAGAGAAGAAACAAGTAGTGAAGAGGAGAGTGATAGTGACAGTGAAAAGTTGGTGAGGAGAAAGGGAAGTAAAATAGTGAAGATAGAGACACCCCCAAAAGTACAAGTCAAATATTTTAAAGGGGTAAAGATCATTGATCTTGAAGAATCAGACAATAGTCCCTCACCATCACATATACCTCTTTGACCTCCAAGGTAGGTTGGATAGCAAGCAGTGGAACAACACATGGAAGAACAACAAGAGGAGGATACTATTGTAGTGAAAAATAAAAAGATGTATATTGGTATCCCTCCTGTGCCACCCACTTTAGAAATGGAACTCACTCCTTTGGATATTCAAGGTAGAGCCTTCAGAGATGCAAAGAAGGAGGCATGTGATAGATTTATTGAGGATGAGGCTTTTGTGAGAAGCCCAACCTTCCTGCAATTTGTATGGAAAATGAAGATAGAGGAATAAAAAGGAGAAGTGCTGAGAGAAAAGCCCAAAGACCAAACACGTCTAATCAAGAAAATTAAGAAGAGGTCAAGAATGAAATAATGGAATAATTCAAAAGAATCACTACAGATGAAGGCATGATCATCATAAATTAGGCCAGAGTCTTAATTTTGCCTAAATGGGATATAGAGGATGCATTGGATTTTGATGTATTTAGGAAATCAAAAGAGCAACAATTCAGTTCAGAGGAAGAAGCAAGGTTGGCACTAAAAGGATCAAAATTTGTGGATGATTATGTAACCTTGGAAATATGGGCACTAGAATAGGGGCCTAGAAGGCCTAATATCAGTGATATAAATCCAAACTTGAGGGGAAGCCTCATTATTAAAAGAGCCTCTGATACATCAAATGTTGAGGTCTCAAAGTTAGCTATTTATGTGGCCAAATTGGCCCATGAGACTTCAAAGAGGGAGGCTATGGAGAAAGAGGAACTTATGAAGAAGTTTAAAAATCTTTTCAATGATTATAATGCAGTTCAACAGAGATGTGTGGAGTTGCAAACTAGAGTTAAATTTTTTGAGCACATACAGATAGGGGCATCTTCTTCTGCTCCTACAATTGCATCAACATCATCAACATCTAGGTCTCCACCTGTCACTCATATAGATATCCCAAGCACGTCATTAGTGCCATATGTTGATAAGGAAGAACCTACTAGATCAACTGATCTAACAAGAGCCCAACTTATGGAGAAAGTCACTAAGTTGGAGAATAAGCTAAAGGAGTTAAAGGATCAGTCTGCATTCAAGAAAGAGAGATAGTTAGCTCAATGATAACTCATTTGAATGAAAAGGTGAATAATAGGTTAAATAGAATTCATTCTTTATATTCTTTATTATTTAATGCTATTCAAAGTTTTGACAAAGATAAGGAAGTGGAAATCCCTTTGTTTACAAAGTGGCTACAAAGGGGAAATAAACTTAGAATGATGTCTATGGCTTCCAGATACCATGCTGAGAGGCCTCCTATGCTTCAACCAACCCATTTGTTGGTGAAGTCAATGGAGGAAGCCCATATTTTGCCAGAAAATATAGAAATAAAGATAAGGAGTTAATGAGTATTTTTAATGAGTTGAATGAAACACTTCTGCTAGGTATTGTTGATGAAAATGGGACAATTAAGCCTTTAAAACTTTGGAAAGAAGAGGCAAAAAGAGTCATCAACACCCAAGTAGGACTGATTTGTGAGGAGTTGGATACTAGCATGCTAGAGGACAAAATTGACAAAATAATATATACAAGAACAATCTTTGAATCATTTGAAAGAGAGGCAAATTAGGTCGCAGTCAAGTATAAACCATATAGAGAAAAGGCTGATGAAGTCATGAATTTTAAATGGCCATCAAATGACGAATATGGTGAATGGAGTAATACTTACTTGAAGGAGGAGTAAGGATTGCAAATAGTTAGTTACATAACTATTTGATGTGATAGTCTAGCAGGTGGTTTTGTTTCCTTGTAACAGTTACCTTTTTGGATGTGAGCAACAACAAGGTGGGCCCATTTCAGATCTTCATCAACAACAACAAAAAGGGATAAAGTACATAAAGTATCATGATGAACCAGATACATATATTTGGTGTCAGTTATGACATTCCTTAAAGAGGAATAGTTTGTAACAGAATGATGGTGACTGATCATTTTTGAATGACAGGTGTCTCCTCTGGCCCATAGCTTGTTTGCTCCTTTATTTTCTATAAAAGCTAATTCAAGGCCAAGAGACAGGGTTCTAAATTTGATTTCTATACTTAGTTTTTCTAAAATTTAGAGTCATAGGTTCTTGTAGCAGGTTTTAGGTGAAATGAACTAATTGTAAAGATTTTGCAGAGCAATAGATAAGAGTCTTGTGTCAAGTTTTTGCAGGTTCTTGAAGGAGTTATATGTAAATTGTTTTATGACAGAAATACAATTCTGATCTATTTCTCTCTATTGTACAATTATATCATCTTTTGAATGAAATATAATCAAGGATTTCTTTTATTTAGTGCATTGTTGTGATATATGTAGTTTTTGTTTATGCTTTGATCTAAGGTATCAGTTAAATGCTATTTTTTTTTGATAGGGCTTGTTCAGGGATTTGATAAGTAGTCTGGGTTGGGATTGCAGATAAGAAATATTGTATGGCAAAATTATCTTAGATCTGAATGCTATTCGATAGAATTCTATTATAATTCATTTTACGGACTTTGAATTCAAGCACCCAATGGAATAAGGCATCAATCCTAGCTTGTTTTAAGTCTTTACAATTAGTTTTATGCTTCATTCATTTGTATTTGTTACAAATTGCCGATTACCAAAATACATTTTATTTTATGTATGTTATTTCATGTTTTATCCATCTCATGCTCCAATAGGTTGAGGATCACTGAAAAATTAGCTATTCTTGAGAATTATCCCTCTTTGTTGAGACTGTACATGAGATTATCTGCTTAGTTTTGGTGTAATTTGTGAGTATGGCACAAAGATTATAGATTCACCAAGGGATCACCCTCCCAGGTCTTGCAGATCCCAAAGTGTTGAAGGTTTTGCAAAATCCTTGTCATAGTTGGTCCAAGTTGTAGAAGATATTGACAATTGGAGTTGTCTTCTCCATAGATAATATGAAGAATCAACTTGGTTTCTACCTATTGCAGTGTAAAACCTTTGGGGAACCAACACCTAGTACATGGAATTTGATGTCTGAAATGGAGTCGCAGGAATGGATTTTGAAGAATTCTCGAAGTTAGACAAAAAAAACCAAAATTGCCAATCAATGTTTAAGAAGTCCTTTTCAAACATATAAGTCTAATTTATGACTTGAGAGACTCAAAAATATAAAATGGTGTACATTGGTCTTAAAATTTGAATTTTCATCTTGGGAAGATCAAATAATACTAAATGGTGGCAACCGGGCTTATAAGACCGATTTACACCTTACTCAAAGCAAATGAAAACTACATTTTGGTGTATGTCAGGGTTTGACATGCATCATGGGAAGGAGACATGGTGTATGGTGGGGTTGTACCCCTGACATGCACCATGTGAAGGCACTTGAGAAAAATGCAAAAGAAAATAGTGTGGGTCGAGATTATACCCTAGACATGCATTGTGAAGGGGAGAGTTTGTGTAGATCAGGGTTGTAACCCTGATATACACTATTTTTCTTACTTAGCGTAGTAAGGTTCACTTACTATGAGTCATGAATAGAAAAATACCAAAATTACCAAGCAAAAGGATAAGTTTTCTAAGTAACTCAAGTATCAAGATGCACAAAGAGAGAAACATTGAGAGGAGTGTAAGCCCCCATGTTAAAGCGATTGCACATTCCTTATCGAGAGAAATTTATTTAAGGTAGCATACCTTCATCCAAAAGAGAAGAAAATTATCAAAATGATATGTCCCCAAGAAGGATACATCAAACAATAATGATTAAAAATAAACAAAATACATAAGGGTTCTACTTAACTCTAGGGTTAGCATGCTCTTATGGTAAATAATGTATATCAAGTATATATTTGCACTGAATTGTCCTCATCCCCCAAAGAAAGTAGGACCACAATGGAAGAAGGGCACATGTGTCTTTTGAGTCAACATGGGAGAGACCAAAATAGATCTCAATTCTTTGCATCATCCTCAAGTAGAAAACACTAGGGAAAAAAAAAAGAAGAAGGTTACAAACAAGCAAGAGAGGAGAGAGAGAGAGAACCTATGATACAAATTAAGCTAATCAAGCAAGTCATCTGCCTCCCAATCTTGCTCAACATTTTTTTATGAAGGTGAACAATATGGAAGAGGAGAAACTTTGAGCATGGTAGATGGAGCTACCACAAGTTCCAAACAAGGACCACGCTCTAATGATGGATCACTTTGTTTGTTACTAGGATCTAGGATTAATGCTTGTGAAAATTGTTTAGATAAATCATTGTCAACATAAAAATATTTATATTCATCATCATTATCATCACCATTGTTAGCATTAACATAATCTCCATCCATTTCTTCTTCAAGATTAATAAAAATAGGCTCTTTAATTGGAATAGAACATGAACCATCATTTTTCTTAAGCATTTTATGTCTTCAAGATTTAGGTTGAACTTCCTCCCTAGGGTTAGGCGAAGGCTAGACAAATGGGATCATGTCAACATTTGGAGTTTTCAGGGAGGAAATGGGTTGAGAGGAAAGTTCACGAGCTTTGGAACAATAGATTCTTTTAGTTTTAGATGATGGTTGTGAAGGTTTAGGATCAATAGGTATAGCCTTCTTCTCTTCCTTTAAACAAGGATGTGTAGGGCAAAGTTTTATAGTCTGAAAGATAGGAGATGCTAGGCACTTCCCTTTGTAAGATTTAGGAGGTGGAACCACAACATATAAAGGAGAAATATACAGTGTAGGAAGGAGTCTGGATCCATAATGAGGAGGAGGAATAGGTCTATCATGAAGAATAGGAATGAGATTGGGATCTCTAGGCTTACTAAAAGATAAGATCATCTCATTCTTCCACCTTTGATAAGATTGAAAAAGTGCATAACTTCTAGGCTTAAGAGGTTCAAATTGTTTAGACCAAAAGTAATGAAGATCAAAATCTCCACGCCTCACTGTGGGTTGGTATATGCTATGATTAATTTCTATGATTTTGTTATTAAGAGCGAATTTTAAACACTTATGAATAGTAGAAGGAATCTCTTTCATGGAAGAGAGCCAAGGATGTCCCAACTTTATACAAAAATGATCTGATGTAGGAATGATATAAAAATTGACATCTAAGCACTTATCACCAACCTAAATGGGAAGAGTAATAGAGACAATAGTAGGACAATAGAAACCATCAAAGATCTTAATTATCACATCATGTTTATTGTATGCCACGTGATATGCAATTGCAAGGTGTAAATATATTCTTCAATTATCACATTAACCATATATGCGAGATCGATGAGCATGCCCCATGAGAGCACGTAGTTGATCCTCATAGTGATATATAGTGGTCCATCATGTGCTTCAATAGTCTCACTAGGATCAAAGGTGATGCATAGGTCCTTAAAAGGTGTAGGTTTATCAATAAGATTCACCACATTATTAGACTCAAGGTCACGATCATTAGGAGAAAAGGCAAGATGGTTAGACTCAATCACATTAGTAGAATGAGAAGAAAAAGGATTGGCAAATATTTGGAGGAGCTATGTATTTATTTCCTTTGTCATTCACACCAACTACATATATGGTATTGTGAGCAATAAGGTCATGAAGCTTCTTTCTAAGGGAATAACACTTTTCAGTGTCATGAACGGGTTGACGATGGTATTGACCAGAATATTTTGCATCGCGATTAGGTGGAAAAGGTTTGGATGCATCAATTAGTTTGATGGGAGGAAGTTTCAACACATTGTTGTTCAAAAATTGTGTCATAATTCTATGTAAATATTCAAAAAGAGGAGTAAATTATTTTCTAAAATAATTGGATAAGGAGGCACACATGTTGTTGCGGGTGCTCATTGGGTATTATTATTGTCATTGAACTTGATGAATCCCTTGTTTGGTTTAAAATTTGTAAAAGGTTGTTGATAACTTTCATTCTTGTCAATGAGAGCCATTGAAGGTGATTGTTTAAATTGACTCACTTGAAGTTGATAGTTATGAAGTACTACACACAACTGCGTAAAGGAAGTAAACTCATAAAAGAGAAGCTTATCCTTAATGTCTTTTTGCAAATTAGAAATAAATATTATTTAAACATTTTGATCAGGCATAGGATAAGAAATTTGAGAATACAAATGCTTATATCAACATACAAATAAATTAAGTCACTTTTTCTTTAACACCTTGCTTACAATGCATGAAATTAGTCAAAGTAACTTTAGGACCAATATTATTGTGAAATTGTTGAATTAAAGAATTATCCAATTGTTGAATTAAAGTATTAGAAAATTGTTGATGTAATAGAATAAGGAGATAAAGAAAAATACCATTGAAAAGCTTTATCCCTAAATGTTCTTGTTGTCAAGAAGGATTGTACCTATGATGGCTAAGTGCAAAACCCAACAATCTTGTGAAACATGAGAATACTTTCATGTTAGACACAATGCACCATTGAGAGGGGGGTGAATTAGTGGTTCTCAATATTTTCCCTTTAATTATTCTAGATGAGTATACCGGTTAACAGATTCTAACTCAGTGTAGACTTACCGGTTAGTGAGGAGACTAAATACAAATGCATACACACAAAGGGACATCACATAACACTAGCATGTATGATAAAAACCCAAGATGGGAAAAACCTCGGTGAGCAATGCTGCTAGAGTCTACTACTCCAATCGAGCCTCATAATCAAACCTTTGTTACAATGTTTAGGGTACCAACCCAAGGAGCTACAACCCCTGATTTAGGGAACCAACCCAAGGAGCACCAACCCCTAATTTAAGGCACCAACCCAAGGAGCTAAAACCCCTAACTTGTTTATGGGATACAACCCAAAGGAGATACAACCCCTCAACCGAGCTACAACTCAGTGATCACAATGATAACTTCAATTACAAAAGTAGTTGTCTTGTTACAAGTGAATCTTGTAACCATTTCATATACCTTACTCTGCCGGTGAGATACCTTCTCTTCTACACCAACTCAAACTTCTGCTACTCTACTATCAACAAACCCTACCGGTACACTTCTCCTCTTTTTATTTTCTATTGGATCTCCTCCTCACTGTTCTAAACTTTACCGATGCTATACTCTACCGGTTCTGTTTTCGCCTTCTCTGTAGCTTCCTTCTCTTTTGCTCCGCTGGTATGGACACTACCAATTCTTCTCTTCTATCGGTTGAACACTTCAACCAGGTGCACTTGATTGATTTTCTCTCACATGTAGAAGTAATACACTTCGCAGTAGCACAATATACTTTTATCCAACATAACTTAACAATGTCTTTGGACTGCATATTTATAGTCTGGTTGGCCTATTCAAATTCTAGGTGGTTAGGGTTTCCTCATCACCCTCGAGGAAAGCCGAATCCAATTAGATCTAGTCTGATCTAATCTCCCTGATAGTCAATTGTACATCTCCTCCACTAACACACCTTCTTGATCATGTCTTCTATCTTTGGTAATCTACAATCAGTCTGTCGGCACACTTCAGTCAATCGCCATAAATGACCCATCTGTTTCTTTCACCAACTCTAATATGCACCATCAATCTATCCTTGATCTCAAGCCACACACCTCTACAACTCTACCTCAAGATTCACAGTCACCATTAATGTTGGACCAATCACAACTACCTCTTTGGCACCAGACATCACCGTCCTCTGCACATTCACCACCTCATCTCCATGTGGCATCACTGTTGGTATCCTCATCATCACATAATTCTATCAGTTTAGCTTGGTCACCGACCACACACATAACCGGTATGCCCATACTGGTTCACTAACCCTACTGACACTAACCACCTTGTCGATTATCCTTCCTATCATGACCTTTTCTAATCTGCTGGTGTAACCCTTCCAGTATCTCTCATTCTACTGGTTACCTCATCATGTCTGCACTGTGCTGAACTGCCGGTGGAACACTCAAACTGATCTTCAGATATGTCTACCCAAAGCATACACATCTCCATCAGATGGGAGTCACAACTCTTAGCATCTTTTCTTCCTTATCAATTCTCATGCTTACCGGTAGCCATCCTGATGACAAGATGTCAGCATCCTTCAATTTGCTGCACTCCTCTTTATTAGGTGAGAACCTTACTACTCTCTTTTTTGATGTTTCATTGGTTGACATAACATGTCAACTATCACCAATGTAGATTCCAGTATACGTGTCTTCCGGTGAGCAACATACTTTCCTTCTTGCTAGTGAGACACATTGATGGCACCAAGTCATCAAACACCAACTATTATGCACTGCCCTTCATCTACATTCTGGTATCACTATGTATATTCTTGCAGGCTCATTAGCATCCTTCTTCATCAAACCGGTTCTCCTTTCATCTGGTTTGTCAAGCTGACAAACACACCATCTCAACTCCTCATTCTTCCTTCACTATCCCAGTAGCACACCTTTTTTTCACTTGCTTATCTGATGTGCATTTATGATCTCATGCTCTAGAGGATTCCTCATCTTCCACTTGTACAACCGGTCTCTACATTCAATCACTTGTCTATCTCAGGGAGTGATTCTGCCAGTACAAGTGAGACTTTACCGGGGCGAGGATACATCATCCACATGACATATGTCATCCTACACACTAAGGGAATATACTCTGTTAGCCTATTACCTAGCCTATGATAGCATCTTCATCTAGTGGGAGTCCATCTAGTTATCCTTACACTAGAAATATGGTGGTCTTCTCATACTTCACCTTTGGTGTTGATGTGATCCAAATAGTATTCCACCACTTCAACATAATCAATGCCCATCATGTAGTCTCTTCATTTCGATTGTATGCAACACCATATCAACAAACCTTTTACAAAATGGCCACTTCATTGCACCTCTAGCATACTGGTACACACCAGTTCTTCCTTTTGCATGAAGATGGTCACCTGGTTGTCACCAATGACAACACATCAACTCTTCTCCCATACCGGTCCATGTTCTTTTCTGGTTGAAATCAAATTCTAATGCCAACAACCTCTTGTTCACTAGTTGACATCAATGTTAGTGATAGTGGTAACATCCTATACCAATTGACATCAATGACAACAAAATTCTAACAATCTCACCTTTTGGCATTGATGTCAACACATGTAGTATCCAGTATACTATAGTAACTTTCTCTTCCTTTGACAATAATGACAAAGGGCACTATTAGGAATATTTCTCCCCCTTTCTACCGGGTGCATCTCCCCCTATGAAGATTATGCACAACATCATCTCAATCATCAACACTTGAGATGGGAAGCTCAGGTACCAAACAACCCTTACAACATACACCAGTCTCTCTCCTTCTTTCTCTCAGAATGAGTTGAGGAAAGAGTTTCTTCTCTTGTGCATGTGGTCCTACCGGTTTGCCAGATTTCTCTTACTTTTAACTGATGACCCATAGTTAGATGAGAAATTTCCTTTCTAGTATTATCAAGCATCTGCTTGAACTGATTCTATGTTCAGTATATCTGATATCAGCCAAAAGATATGGCCCTGAACTCCCCCTGAAACACAGATCTATGATCTTCATCTTATTTAGTCAAGTCCTAAACTGAGACTCACATCAATACCCATGACATCCATCATCATGACCATAATGCCAATTGCAGGTCACATATCCAACCAGTTGACCCATAAAGATGTATGCACATAAGATTAGCTACTGGACCAACATATGTCATTCAGGTCCTTTTCAATATCACCTGAGACATAACCTCGTCCATCCAGGCTACAAAGTTACTGCAATGATCCCTCAACACATTGACATACATAACCTGCAACACTAATCAACATCTATGCTGGTAACCTATTGCACATACCGGTCTCTTATCTCTACCCTGGGACAATTTCCTCTTTACCTTTATCTCCTGGTTCCAATGGCCTCTACTACCATTCATTTCATCGGCAACAAGTTGTTGTTCTTCTTGTCCATTTTCACTAAGGGGATGAATGATCTGATCAACATTTAGCTCCCCCTTAGACCTATATCTCCTTTAATCCATAGGAGATATCACTAGTGAATTGAATGCACAGTGCTGGTCCATAGTCCTACTTTCCTGTTTCTTCCTCCATGTTTTCTTGGTCTCACTTTTCTTCCCCTTTTCAGTCCGAGGAGTGGGTTTCTTCTTCTCCTGCTGATTGAACCTTGCACTTCCAGATTCTACATCATAGATGGAAGTGGTCCTATAGTAGCACACAACATCCATCCCAACTTTATGATTGGGGAATCTCTTAGCATGTCAGTTAGACCATCTTCTTCTAGCCATCAAATTGTATCTTGCTGCCGGAATCGGTGGACCCCTTGATCTTATGGAAAAAAAATCTCTTCTACTTTTGTTCCATGTAGTATTTTGTCTCTCACATGCTCTATATCCATTTCTATGTTGAGCATAGCTACTAAACTAGTAGTTATGTGACTGCAAGTTAATTCTTCTGCAGTTATGACTTTTATGACCAGAGCCATTACACCTCCAATAGATGACATTATTGTTTCTCAGAAGAACATACTATCTATTTCTAGACGTCATTTTGCATTCATCCACCCTATGTCCGTATTCCTTGCATGAAAAACAACAACCAGAAAGAGGAGGCACATTACTTACAAATTTGTTTTTCCAAGCTTGAGGAGACTTTACCGGTTTAGTGTTTCCATTTTTGCTACTTTCGGTATGAATCTTGGATTGTCCACACCCTGCAGCTCTTCCATCCATTTTCTCCTTTTCCCATACATGCTTTGTCTTGTGGACATCAACATTTCCTTGTCTTCTATCGGGAGGAGGTCTTCTGTGCTATCTTCTCATGTTCTTGCTTTCGATGAAGTCGCCTTCTCTCAACTTCCCTTTTTCTTTTGGATCTGTATGATTCCTTCTTGCAACATATCAGATTGTGAAGGTTTGTCCTTTTCCTTTTCCATTTGAGGAGACAAATTTAATGTCTTCTTGAGAAGTCTCCTTGCTAGTGGAGCATTTACTAACACCACATCCTAGTCCTCCATTGTCCTTGGAATGTTTTTGTTGGCTTAACATCCTGTCCAAGGCTTGAGTGCCACCATCATATTTCTTTCTCAATTTTAGCTCATCTTGACACATATCCATCTCTAATGTGAGATTTGCAACTTCATCCTTAAGAGAAGGACACTCCTTTCCTTTAGTCTCCACCTCTTGCTCTAACACTTTGCACCTACACCTATTGGTATCCAAATCTGATCTAAATTCCACAATCACATTCTTAGCATCAACCACTTGTGCTTTTAGATTAGCAAGGACTAACTCTGATTCTTGAAGACTATTGACCAACCGGTTTTGTTCCACAACAACAACATTCTTCAACATCTTGTATTCTTTCCTCAAAATCCCCATTTCACTTTCCTTGGAGTCCAAGACTGATTTCAAATCATCAGTCAATCTTTTTGCCCCTTCTAGTTGAGTGGTCAATGAACCAACCTTTTGGTTTGATTCTTCAAGGCAGGTTCTCAACTAGCTGCAATCCTCATGAATTGATGTTTTGTAGTTTTTAAATTCATTTCTAACATCTTGCAACTCTTCTAGAGCACTTACCAGTTCACACTCAAGATCTACTTCTGCATCTTCTTCTTCTTCATCATTTCCAAATAGATCTTGTCAGCTAGATCTATCTACCTTGTCTCCTTCCTCTTCTTCTCTTTCAGTGTCACTGTCAAACACATCATACTGGTGGGATCTATTTGCATTATCCTCTTTTGATGTGTGATTCTTAATGTCTATCTCATGGGCCATGAAGAGATGAGTCTCCTTATCACCATTGTTACTACAACAATATGATCTACCTCTGTCATCTGTACATGTGTTTGCTGCATTATTCTTCTCACTCTCACAAATTGATCCAGTGGTGCAGGATTCATTTCCATAAATCCTCTTTAGTCTATCCCATAGACCCTTTTCTGATCTGCACTTATCTACCTCTGAGGGAACAACACCAGTTAGTCCACTGAAAATAGCCTTAATGGCTTCTTCATTGCACAAGGATCTTCTTTCTTCTTCAGGACTGGTGGGAGGACTGACATTCCTAGGGAGACCATTAACAACTTCCATCCAGACATCATAATCTAAGGCAGAGAAATAGACTTCCATTCTATAATTCCACATGGTATATTTTGACGCATCAAATACAAGAGCTGGAATTGATTCACACTTAACCATTGTGTCCTTAAAACAAAATCTACCCAAGTTGGATAAAGCTCATCTAACTGGGAACCTAGGCTCTGATACCAATTGTTAGACACAATGCACCACTGAGAGGGGGGTGATTTAGTGGTTCTCAATCTTTTCCCTTTAATTATTCTAGGTGAGCATACTGGTTAACAGATTCTAACTCAGTGCAAACTTATCGGTTAGTGAGGAGACTAAATACAAATGCATACACACAAAGGGACATCACATAACACTAGCATGCATGAGGAAAACCTAAGATGGGAAAAACCTCGGTGAACAATGCTACTAGAGTCTACTGCTCCAATCCAACCTCACAATCAAACCTCTGTTACAATATTTAGGGCACCAACCCCTGATTTAGAGCATCAACCCAAAAAGATACAACCCCTAACTTGTTTATGGGCTACAACCCAAAGGAGCTACAACCCCTACACTGAGATACAACTAAGTGATCACAATGATAACTTCGATTACAAAGTAGTTGTCTTATTACAAGTGAATCTTGTAACCATTTCATATATCTTACTTTGCCTATGAGATACCTTCTCTGCTACACCAACTTAGACTTCTGCTGCTCTCACCTGCTACTCTACTGCCGACAAACCCTACTGGTACACTTCTCCTCTTCTTCTTTTCTACTAGATCTCCTCCTCACTAATCTTCACTTTACTGGTGCTATACAATACTAGTTTTGTTTCTTCCTTCTCTACAACTTCCTTCTCTTCTGCTCTACCGGTATGGATACTACTAGTTATGCTCTTCTACCGGTTTAACACTTCAACCAGGTTCACCCTCACACTCAGTCTCTTCTCAGATATGATTTGTGCACTTGACTAAATTTATCTCACATGCAGAAGTAATACACTTCATAGCAACACAATATACTTCTATCTAGCAACACTTAACAATGTCTTTGGCCTGCATATTTATAGTCTGGTTTTCCTGCAAAAAGCCTATTCAAATTCTAGGTGGTTAGGGTTTCCTCATCACCCTTGAGGAAAACCAAATCCAATCAGATCCAACTTGACTTGATCTCCCTAACAGTCAACTGTACATCTCTTCCATTAGCGCGCCTTCTTGATCACATCTTCTATCTTTGGCAATCTGCAATCGGTCTGTCAGCACACTTCAGTCAATCACCATAAATAGCTTAGCTGTTTCTTTTGCCAACTTCGATCTGCACCATCAATCTATCCTGGATCTTGAGCTGCACACCTCTACAACTCTACCTCAAGCTTCATAGTCACCATTAATGTCAGACCAATCACAACTACCTCTTTGACACCAAACATCACCATCCTCTCCAGATTTGCCACCTCAGCCCCACATGGCATGACAACCGGTACCCTCCTCATCACACTACTCTATCGGTTTAGCTTGGTCACCAAACACACACATAACTGGTATGCCCATACCGGATCAATAAACCTATTGACACTAACCACCTTGTTTTCACTTGCTTATCCGATGTGAATTTATGATCTCATGCTCTGGAGGCTTCCTCATCTTCAACTTGTACAATCGGTCTCTGCATTCAATCACTTGTCTATCTTAGGGAATGATTCTTCCAGTACAAGTGAGACTTTACTGGGGGGAGGATACATCATCCACATGACATATTTCATCTTTCACACTGAGGGAACATACTTGTCAGCCTATCACCTAGCCTGTGATAGCATCTTCATCTAGTGGGAGTCCTGCTAGTTACCCTTACACTAGCAATTTGGTGGCTTGCTCATACTTCACCTTTGGTGTTGATGTGATTCAAATAGCATTCCACCACTTCAACACAATCAATGCCCATCATGTAGTCTCTTCATTTTGGTTGTATGGAACACCATATCAATAACCCTTTTACATAATGGTCACTTCACTGCACCTCTAGCATACTGATACACACTGGTTCTTCCTTTTGCGTGAAGATGGTCACCTGGTTGTCACCAATGACAACACAAAAACTCTTCTCCCATACTAGTCCATCTTCTATTTCAATTGACATCAATTTCTAATGCCAACAACCTCTTGTTCACTAGTTGACATCAATGTCAGTGATATCGGTAACATCCTATACCGGTTGACATCAATGACAACACAATGCCAACATTTCAGGACTATGGGTTGCCTATATTGAAAGTAGACCTCCAAAGATCAGGTCGACTTCCTATCTGGTGAATCTCTTGCAATCAACTTCTTCCAAGAAAAAAGATAGAAGGAATGTTTAAAGTGAAACCTATCCTACAAGGTGATGCACCAAATGTTGCTTTTGAGACCTTGGCACCACTTAGCTCACAAAAAACCTTCAAAAATTGACTTCAATTACTCACAACTCAGCTAAACATGCAAATGCATCAATATTTCATAGAAAGGATTGAATTTAGAATCTAGTTGAAGGAGAACATATTGTTCTCACAGCTACAAATTACTGAAAATCAACTTGTACAATCTACAACCTGCACCTATCTTGCAACTCCTCACATTAAATTCTGATTGAATGAGACAATTTTAAAGGAACAAAAGATAAATCACAATAAGTCATAAAATCACTCATTCTTAACACAACACAAGAAGTATTGAGAAGGAAAATGCTGCTATTTTATTGAAAATATAGGAACTTGTTGCTGTTACAATCTTAGAAAAGTGAGCTACCATGCTATCCTTGAACATGAAAGGGCGTAAAATAGTCCACAATCACGCTGAGAAAATAAATCTCCTCATAATGAAGAGGAGAGAAGAATATATAGAAGATAAGCTCCTAAAGATAGTGAGCTAAATATAATTGAGACTCTGAACTGAAAAAACCACATGAGGAAAACCCTTGGGCGAATTTACCCAAAATAGTGTGTAAAACAAATGCAAAATTCTACCAAAAATAGCTTCTGCTGCTAAAAATGGCCCCTGAACTGAACTTGCATGCATGAAGAACTCAAACTGCTATAATCTACCAAAAATAGTTACCTGAAAAAACACTTTTCCTATGAAAAATGTATGCATTGAAGACTACCAAATATAGCTCTGAAAAAGAAAACTTCCTCCCCCTTATAAGATCTCCATGATACACACAGCCAAATATAGCTCTGAAAAGCTAAAAATATCTCCTTTTTTGTCTTTGAAATAATTTTACTTTAACACTTAAAAATAAAACAATTTTTTTATTTAAGTGTTTAAGATAAAATTATTATTTTACCTATTTAAATAATCTTATTTTAACATTTATTGAAATAATAGATGATATTATTTTCAATAAATGATAAAGTACAATTATTTATTCTTTTTATTTTACCTTTGCCTTTTTAACTTGAAATATATTTGTTAAGATTTTCAAATAAACCTTTAATAAATATATTTTAATTATATATAATAAATGAAGCAAAAGAAAATAAAGAGCTTTTAGAATCTCTTGCCCTTTACTTTAGGCCTCTAAACATAGGCAAAGTAAAGACTTTAAGTCTTTAACTTTGGGACAAATAATAACATGTAGTGGTTTTTTAAAAGAAATAAAACAAAGCCCATCCTTCCCTCGGATTAGGGCATGCAGATAAAAAACATTTCGAACCCTAAAATCTTTTTTTTTTGTTGCATTCTTCATGAAGAAGTCTCTGTCGCCATGCATACATGTTTCTGTTGGACTCAGAGTAAGGGCTCTCTCAAGTTTCAACTAAGACTTCTATTTTCAGTTGCATAGTATGTGCCTTATCATGCTATTATCTTTTCTGAAAACATAGAAGATTTGTTTTAAATTGTGCATGCGAACTAGGGTTTCCTCTATGAAAGTATTACTTGTTGCTTTCTTGGTTATATGATGATGTGAGCTATTGCTATCTTCTCTTGAATTGATAGTGTGTTTAAGATTAACCTCCTCAGATGCATTGAAGAATGCACTCTCTTTTAACTCACTATCTACTAATGAAGTTTTTGCATTGTGATTCGACATGCTTTTTATACTATCAATGAGGCCAATCTCAATACTTTGCTTTTGTATTAGTTCACTGTGTTTCACCGTATTAAATCTTTTGACTATTCTTTGAAGATATTTTAATGATCTTTATGCTTGAATGGGGATAGCTAATTGTTTTTTATTGCCTTTATTGTTATGTTGTTTCTTGTTTCACTCCTTTGACCATGAGAGTTTTCTATTTAATAGACAATTTGAAGATTGATTAAGATAAGGACAAAAAATATTATGCCCCTAGAGATTGCTTTATTTGACATCGAATAATCTCAACTTAATATGATGTGATTTAGTTAAGATGCCCCTAGTAACAAGGTTTAATTGATTTTCCTTGATTGAAAAGATTTCTGCTCGACTTTAGATGAAGATTTGAAAAATTTCTTGACTTTTAAATAATGATAATCACTGAAAAGATGCCCTGAGTATGCCCCCTCGGGAGCAAAATCGAAAGATAGCAAGGGTACAATGATTTTAGGCAATTTTGAAAAGATAAAAAGATTTAGCAATGATAATTTTGAGCATGATTATTGATGTAAGAATTAATTTGAGATCAGAGTTGAATTGAGCATAAAATGATTCAAAAATTGACTTGAGGAAGAAAGTGCTAAGTGGTCAACGTTGTGAGATTTTGGCTAGAAAATTGACATCAGATTTTGATTTTGATCTTGAAAATGGACTTAGGACAGTTGATTTAGGCAAGGGTACAAATTTAATGTCCATCGGAGCAAGTTTGAAAATTAGGGTTTGGGCTATATAAGGGGTTCAATGTGTCATTGTCAATTCATTTTTACCTCTCATAGTTAAAAATTTGAAAAACCTCATGCAAAGAAAAATGGCAATTCCTATTCAAGAGAATCGATTCGAGCGCCAGAGATGACATAATCGACCATGAAACTATCCCCTAGCAATAAGTGATCGAACACAAACCTTGTGCATTTCTCATTTTTTGAATTTTTGTTGAATTTTTCATTTTGAATTTCGTGTGAAGTCGTCTTGTGTCATTTTATCATGTGGTTTATTACTGTTTCTCGTATGAGTATCTATCAACTTGTGGTTTGTAGTATGGCCATATAGGGTTTGTCATTTGGTGTTTACCCTTGTATCATATGAGAGTGTTCTTCAGAGACTATTTAATCATGCGACATGTTACTATTTGTCGTATTAGATTGTTTACTCGTGCAACTTGTAATGTTTTATTGTACGGGTTGCTGCTTGACTATGGTAACTCATATGTATAACAACAAGTATTTCTGAAGGTCCAAACATTAATTTTTGATTTTCAATGTTGGAAATTTGGATTCTTTAGTATGTTTAACACATTCTTAGCACAAATTTGATCCCATACTGATGAGTTTTGTGTTCAATTTTGCATATTCAGTTCTTTGATATTCAGTTTCAGTGCACATATCCACTGACGATGAGATTAGTGCATGACTTATCAGATGCATAGAGAGGTCACATTGGGTTGTGTGGATTTGGATATTTATTGCAAATGCTAGATATATGTGTGAATCATGGTTTGTTGACTGCATTGGTTGAGCGTTTCCATTCTGAGCATAACACTTTTCATTTTTTGGTTGGATAGATGATGATCACTCTTGAGGATATTTAAAAGGTATTGAGGATTCCTTTTGTTGGAGATAAGGTAGATTACAATTTGACTCCACGGTCAAGCATTGAGGTTCTTAGATGTATTTTCCATGATGATACTATCCTTGATCATGCTATCCCTTAGGATGATTTGATGAGTAGGTATGGTGAAAAGTACCCTCTTGCATGCATTTTGGCTGGCATGATTGGTTGTTTTGTGATGCCTAATAGAGGATAGCAAGGATTCTTATGTGGATGGGGTAGAATGCTAGAGAGAATTCTTACTCATTCATTTAGATTAGGGTGGGATTCATGCTTATTCGCACATATGTACCATGGGATGCATGCGATTGCCTATCAAGAGGGGAAGAGAATGGCAACATGTGTCCTAGTTTTGCAGATATGGGCATGAGAGCATACCCGGTTTGGAGATCTATTTTGGATGAATCTAGGGAGGCACATTATCCTATCATATGTCGGTACTCAGGTTATATCACACAACCCCACTTGGGCAAGATTGATTTTTGGAGGAGGAATTTAGATGACTTGATCGCTGTAGTATGGAGACCATATAGGGGTTTGGAGTAGTGGGATGATTGGAGGGTACAACAGAGAGATATGTTTATGACTAGACCTCTCATTGGTAGATTGCTTATGATTATTGAGCAGTTTTTAGTGTCTAGGGTTTTGAGGCAGTATGGGAGACCACATAGTATATCCCAAGAGTTTAAAGCGTATGATAGATTTGGGGATGCAAAGAGATGAGGATGGGCAACTAGACTATCATATGCCTTGACCATGTAGGAGATAGTGGGTTTACAGTTGCTGAGATGGGAGTACTAGGAGGACGTGGAAGACACCGGGGTATTTCCCCAGTATAGAGATTGGTTTCAGAGTCATCCATTCCCTCTATTTATAGACCCTAGAGAGCATGCGCCTCTTATAGATGAGGTTGAGGAGGATGCACCAACACAGGTACAAGGACTAGGGTAGGTATAGGGATGGAGAGGTGATCCACCTAGGCGGACAAGAGGTGATCCTAGTGTTAGTAGCAGTAGGACACCAGTAGGAGGCCGACACCGACATAGAGGGGAGGGTGGATCCTTAGGAGCTATTGGGGGTGAGGGTGGCAGGACTATGGAAACAAAGGTTGGAGGTGAGGAGGAGAGAGCGGCTCCTAGGAATGTGAGACAACAGAGGAATGAGCAAGGAGGTGGAGAGGACGAGGTGGGGAGAGACATTGTTCGATCTTTGAGGGTGAGGGTGATAGGTTTGCAGTCATAATTAATATTTGCACAGACGTAGCTGAGTAAGATTGATAGATTATTGAGATCAGAGCTGAGCATGATCAATAGATAGTAGAGATGAAAGTAGAGTGAGAGGTTTTGCATCAAATGAGTCGGGCAAATTATTATGTTGTAGCTTATAGCATAGCGGTCCCAGTAGCACAATAGGTTGTATCGTATTCTTAGTATATGATTTGATTTGAGGGTTCTAGGGCACCTAGAGAAGATGACGACTAGTAGGAACCACCTCCTCCACCCAACGATGAGGGAGAGGAAGAGAGATATATTTGTTATATCTCCTAGATTTTTTTATATACCCCATTTTTGTAGCTTATACGATTCTTTCTTTGATGAGACATTGCATATGATAGTTGATTTCATTTGAACTCTTAGACACTGATATTATGACGAGATATACGAGGTCTTGATTTGATTTCATCATAATTATGTTGATTGATTATGAGATGTATTTCTATATGATTCACTCTATATGTATTTATATCTTTTCGGTATGGATGTATGTAATGAAGATGAATATGTATTTTTTTTTGTTATTTTTTTTTCATATGCAAACAAATGATGAAAATGAGTAACTAGTAATGCAAATGTTTATTTTTCATGCAATAATATGAATGCAAATAATTGTATAATAAAATGTATGGATATATATAAGATTCTCATGTATGTAGCTAACATCTCAATACACAAGTACTCGATCAGAGAAACGATGATGAAAAAGGGTACCACTTAGCTGATAAATGATGATTGCTTTAGACTCTCATTCAAAAGATAAAGAGATCATTGTTATCATATCAAAATCACTTGAAATGCATAAAATTTAGAATGAATGCAACTTAAACTTATTCACTAGATTTGGTATGCTTAATTATCATCATTGAGCCTTTTACAAACACCTGGCAAAACAAAGTTCCTTCCTTTTTATATGCAACTATTGATTATCTTGTCCACAATGACCATTTTATCGTTCATATCCTTGGATAGATTACGCATGCATCTAAATTGTGCATTAAAGAAATTCCCTCAAAACAAACAAATAAATGACTCCAACCTCCTTGTAGCATACAAATAAGAAGAGTCGAGGTATGTGTGGTGATTTCACCTTGATGTGAAGGAACTTATCACAAACATCTAGCTTATGAGATGTTTTTCAGATCATCAAAATCATTCGTACAAGTAGAGAACACAGAAATTATTATGCCCCCAATCCTTGCTCCTCTTAGTCAAGATATACTTGTTAGACAATTCAAATAACCAAAAGACAACTAAGAGGGGGGTGAATCAGTTGTCTTAGATTACTGGAACCATTAGAACTTTAAACCTTAATCCTGGAACCCAAAACATTAATACTGGAATAGAAGTTAAACCAATTAAGCATAAAGAATAATCACAGAATAAATACAATCCACATGACACTAATATTTGTACGTGAAAAACCCGATAAAGGGAAAAACCAAGGTGGGAAGCCTACCCACAGTCAGACAATACTTCTACAGTAAGTATGTGAATTATAATTGAGGGGCCTGCACTTGGAGGAAGGCCAACAACCTAGAGTGCACTGCTCATCACATAAGGATTCTCACTGACTACATAGAAATCCAGACTACAATCCGAAGAAGTGTTGAACTGAAAAAGATAACATCTCCTATGCCTGAGTACAGTTCTGGTTAAGCTCAATACCAGATGACTAAATCCTCTTACATAAACTTAATTCAATCTCCAATGATCGACCAACTCCTCTGCCTAAATGATATTACATTATTCGCACATTACGTTCCTTGACCATGACTTCTAACCATAACCATGATAATCTACAATGAGATCTTACATCTATATATACAAACCCTCGACCATAAACAATTAGGTCAACCACCAGATAATAAATCAATTACATAATTACAAACCATGTCAGCCTAAGACCAAACAAATAATATCCAACACATAAGACATCCTGAAAATACTTCTATAGGTCCAATCCACACATTACATAAAATCTGGTCCATAACCTAGATCAACTGGGACCCAATATAAGTCCACATATTACAACAATGATCTCCAACCACTAAGTCTCAAACATGATCACCGACAACATCCTGAACCTCCACCAAAAGCTTTACCAACACCACTTATGCAATTCATCAAAGATCTCCATTATAATCTCTACCAGTGAAACCCTTGCCAGAGCTAGAAACTAACTTCTAGTCAAGCAAGATAGCATCCGATCACCAGACCAAAACTAGTTGACCAAATATGAGCATGAGTATCGTGAACAAGCCAATTGCATCACCAAACTGTATCGGAGCCTACCAAATCCAAGTCAACTAGAAACCACTCAACCTATCGAGACTAGAAGGGTGTCGGTAAAACATCCAAACAACTAGTGTTGGCATCAATGACAAAACATCAATGTAACACATAATCAATTCCACCAAATGGACAACAATCTCCCCCTTTGGCATTGATGGAAACACTAGATGTGAAAAACATCTAAGTACCAAGAAATGCCAAACAAGTCTCCCCGAATGGAAGACAACCAACAATCTCCCATATACAACTCTAAATGTCAATATCATATCTCTCCCCCTGTGACTTTTTCTTTTTCTTCCTTTGTCTTTTTCACATCAATATCTCTCCCCCTTTGACATCAATGCCAGAAATCTAACAAAAATATCAAAGCAAAAATATAAACCATTGAATCACAAAGCTGACTACTCTTCCTAAGTAGTAGCATCCCATATCAGTGCCAAAATGAATAATATCTCTGATAAAGCATGCCAGACTGATGCCAAACCGCATCAATCAAGTCTCTACTAGAGGGGCAAAAACTCCCAATCTATCTCAAGTACTCAAATGATTCCTTAGGCAAATGTTTAGTGAAAATATCTGCAATCTTCTCTTTAGTGTTTACATAAACCAATCTAACTTCATTTTCTTCCACCTTTTCCTTCAAAAATTTATACTTGATAGATATGTGCTTTGTTTTAGAATGAAATACCAGATTCTTTTATATATCTATAGCAGTAGAGTTATCAGTATGAATAACTACCAGTGGATCACAATCCACCTTTATATCCTTCAACATTTGCTTCATCCATAAAACTTGTGTATAGTTAGTAGCAACAACAACATAATCATCTTCAATAGTAGATAAAGAAGTACATGACTATTTACTGCTGATCCATGAAACCAACTTCTTTCCAGGAAAGAAAGCTCCACCAGAAGTACTTTTTTGATCATCATCTCCAGCCTAATCAACATCTATATATGCACATAAAGTAAAGTTATCATCCTTAGGGTACCACAAACCATATTCTGATGTACCTTGTAGGTATCTAAAAATCCTTTTCACTTCCGTCTCATGATTTTCTCTAGGATCACTCTGAAATCTTGAAACAATACAAACATTATTCATAATGTCAGGCCTACTCTGAGTCAAATAAAGAAGACCTCCAATCATAGATTTGT
This sequence comes from Cryptomeria japonica, assembly GCF_030272615.1. Lineage (NCBI taxonomy): Eukaryota > Viridiplantae > Streptophyta > Pinopsida > Cupressales > Cupressaceae > Cryptomeria > Cryptomeria japonica. The sequence continues at coordinate 603,907,496 of NC_081407.1, forward strand.
ATCTTGTAGGATTTACCGGTGCAGAAACATCTTTTCTTGTCAATTTCTCACCTGTAACCATAGGAGTACTTATCGGTTTAGAATCCCCCATACTAAATTTCTTCAATAATTCCTTAGCATATTTAATTTGACAAATAAAAATACCTTTGTTAGTTTGAGTAATCTGCAAACCTAAGAAAAATTTCATCTCACCAATCATAGACATTTCAAATTCTTTCTCCATATTCTTTGAAAATTCTATGCAGAACTTATCTTCACCTCAAAAATAAATGTCGTAAAAAAATACTTCAATACTCAGTATATCATCATCAGTGATCTTATAATATAACTTACTGTCAGAATTGCCTTTAGTAAAACCAAGCTTCAAAAGATATTTATCCAGCCTTGCATACCAAGCTCTAGGTGCTTGTTTTAATCCATATAAAGATTTCATTAACCACCAAACCATATCTATATCATCTGATAGTGAAAAATTATCAGGTTTCTCAATATAAACTTCCTTATCAAGATCCCTCAACTTTAATCCTAGCTACAGGTGCAAAAGTCTCTCCTTAATCAATTTCTTCCTTCTGGGAATATCCTTTACAAACCAATCTAGCCTTATTCCTTTTAACTTGACCATCCACATTCAATTTATTTCTAAAAACCCATTTAGTTGCAATAACATTTTTATTTTTAGGTCGGGGAACCAAGGTCCATGTGTTATTTTTCTCAATTTGATCTAATTCTTCTTCCATAGTTTTCAACCATTATTCATCTTTACATGCCTCAATTACTGATACTGATTCAACTTGTGAAATTAAACATACCTCATTAGTTGCCAGCCTTCTTCTTGTCATCACTCCATTTCTCTTATCCCTAGTGATTTGATCTTCTGAATGATTCAATCTCACATACCTAGGATTTTTCTGACTTTCCGCTCCTCTTCCTTGTTCTTCAATTACTATAGAATTCTCTGATACTGCTGGAGTAACTGGTTCAACTCTCTATTCTGGTAAAGATGCTACCGGTTCAGATATAATCATTTCCACTACTGGTTCCTTCTCATAAAGTCTGATTTGACTTCTGTTCAACTCATCTACTTTGACATTAGCACTCTCCACAATTCTCTGCAATCTCTTGTTATAACATCTATATGCTTTGCTTTCATTAAAATAACCAAGAAATGTGCCTTCATCACATCTAGGATCAAATTTGCCAATGATATCATCTCTCCTGATATAACATTTACTACCAAAATTTTTGAAATACTTAATTGTAGGTGTATTGCCAAACCATAATTCATAAGCTGTCTTACCGATTTCTGCTTTGATATGTAATCTGTTGAATGTATAAACTGCTGTGCTCACTGCTTCTCTCCAGTACATATAAGGTAGACTAGCTTCCATCATCATTGTTCTAGCAACATCCAAGATAGTTCTATTCCACCTTTCCACAACTCCATTCTTGTTAAGGTGTCAGGGGGGGCGCAGAAAATTGTCTTCTTATACCATGATTCTCACAAAAGTTATTAAATTCACCGGATGTGAATTCTCCACCATGATCTGACCTCAAACATTTCATTTTCAATCTTGTCTCAGTTTCCACTTTAGCCTTAAAGATATCAAACTTTCTAATGCTTCAGATTTTTCTTTTAGAAAAGTAACCCACATCATTCTAGAATAATCATCAATGATTAGCATGAAATATCTATCACTTTGAAAACTTTTAAGTCTAACAGGGCCACACAAATCAGTATGAATAAGATCAAGAACATCATTTGATTTATCTTGTATGCTCCTAAAAGAGGTTCTCACCTTTTTACCCATTTGACATTCTTTACATACCGAATTATATGGCTTCATAATCTTAAGTATATCCCTAGCTGTCTTATTTGAACTGATCTTCACAATGCAATCAAAATTCACATGACCCAGCCTTTTATGCCATATCCAACTCTCATCTATTTGTGTAATCAAACATGTCTTCTCACCAGAATTCAATTGAAATATATTTCCTTTTGTCTGTGTACCGGTTGCAATCTCCAAACCAGACCTGTTAATGATTTTGCATTTTCCATACTTGAACTGTAATTGAAATCCCTTATCTACCAATTTTCCAACACTCAAAAGATTATGTCTTAAACTTTCAACATAATAAACAATGTCAATATTGTTCTTACCATCCAATGATATAGTTCCTTTTCCTTTGATCAGACATGCTTTGTCATCTCCAAATCTAACTAGACCGCCATCAAATTCTTGCAAAGACAAAAACTTCCCTTTATCTCCAGTCATATGATGTGAACAACCACTGTCAACTACCCATTCATCCTTGTCTTCAATTTTAGTAGCAAGTGCCTTCTATTCAGGTACATTCCCTTCCAGTGTTGGATCATCTTCCTTGATAGCCAGGAACACCCATTCCTTCCCATTGCCGGAACCACTAGCAGAGTCTTCTGCCGATTCATCATCGGAATCAGTAATGCCTTCCTCATCCGCTATGTAGCATGATTTGTCTCTATTTTTCTTGTACTTATACTTGTTCTGATATCTAGGGTTAGGTTTGAATAATCTTCTAACTCTTTCTTCAAATCTTGAATTTCTTTCAGGATATCTAGATGCAAAATGACCAATCTTATTACATGCAAAACATTTAAAAGGCTCTTTTCCTTCATACTTACTTCCTACTGGTCCTTTAGGTACTCTTCTAGCAAATAGTGCTTCAATTTTCTCAAACTCATCATCTTCTCTCTTCATAACTTCTAATTTCTTTGCATACAAAGCTTTACAATCTTGCTTATCAGTTGCAGATGTAGATGCATGAAAAGCAGGTTTAGATTTCACACCTCCAGAAGGTCCAAATTCTTCAAGCTCAAAAGTAGATAGTTTCCCAACCAAGGTATCTCTGTTGATAGATGTATTAGCCAATTTTCTCAACTCATTAATAGTAGTAGCCTTCATTTTTTAAGCCGGTGGTAGGGCTCTCTGGACTTTAGAAACAATTTTGTCTTTGCTCAGAGTTCCACCACAACATTGAATTCCCATAACAATCTCATTTACCCTTTCCATGAATGCAGTAATCCTTTCATCTGCTTCCATCTTTAGGTTTTCATATCTCACCTGGTAACCATCACGTTTAGAAATATTCACTGTAGGGTCACCTTCATTAAGAGTCTCCAACTTATCCCATATAGCCTTTCCAGTTGATTTGTCGATTAATCCCATTATTTGCTGATCAAAAAGTGCACACAAGAGGGCTTCTCGCTCTACAATCATTCTCAAGCTCCTTTTCCAGGTTTTCCAGAGGAGGATTGACAAATACCAGATTATAGGGTGTGACACCATTCTGTGTGATCTCCCAAATCTCCTTGCCAAGACATCTTAGATGAGTCTCCATCTGAATCTTCTATACTATACAATTTGTTCCATCGAGCCTCAGAATATCCCTTCGGAAGATAGCTCCAGAAGAAATGGATGACCTTGAACTATTAGCCACCATAGGATGTTCCTCAAGTGGTTAAGCTTTCTATAGAGAGGACCAAGGCTCCGATACCAATTATTAGACAGTTCAAATAACCGAAAGACAACTGAGAGGGGGGGGTTGAATCGGTTGTCTTATATTACCGAAACCATTAACACTTTAAACCTTAATACCAAAACCCAAAACATTAATACCATAATAGCAATTAAACCAATTATGCATAAACAATAATCACAAAATAAATACCATCCACATGACACCAATATTTGTACGTGGAGAACCCGGTAAAGGGAAAAACCATGGTGGGAAGCCTACCCACAGTCAGATAATACTTTTGAAGTAAGTACGTGAATTACAATTGAGGGACCTGCACTTGCAGGAAGGCCAACATCCTAGAGCGTACTGCTCATCACAAAAGGAGTCTCATTGACTACATAGAAATCCATACCACAATCTGGAGAAGTGTTGAACTACAAAAGATAACATCTCCTATGCCTAAGTACAATTCCAGTTAAGCTCAATACTGGAGGGCTAAATCCTCTTACATAAAACCAATTTGATCTCCAATGATCGACCAACTTCTCTACCTGAATGATATTACATTAATCACACATTACATTCCTTGACCAGGACTTCTAACCATAACCATGATAATCTACAATGAGATCTTACATCTATATACACAAACCCTTGACCATAAACAATTAGGTCGGCCACCAGATAATAAACCAATTACATAATTATAAAAAATGTCAGCCTAAGACCAAAGAAATAATATCTAACACATAAGACATCCCAGAAATACTTTGATAGGTCCAATCCACACATTACATAAAAGCTGGTCTATAACCTAGATCAACCGGGACCCAATATAGGTCCACACATTACAACAATGATCTCCAACTGCCAAGTCTAGAACATGATCACCAACAACATCCTGAACCTCCACCAGAAGCTACACCAACACCACTTATGCAATTCATCAAAGATCTCCATTATAAGCTCTGTCGGTGAAACCCTCACCGAAGCCAAAAACTAAGCTTCTAGGCAAGCAGGATAGTATCCGATCACCATACCAAAACCAACTGATCAAATATGAGAATGAGTATCATGAACAAGCCAATTCCATCACCAAACTATACCAGAGCCTACCGGATCATGTTGGATCCAAGTCAACCAGGAACCACTCAACCTATTGAGACTAGAAGGGTGTCGGTAAAGCATCCAAACAGCTAGTGTTGGCATCAATGACAAAACATCAATGCAACACATAATCAATTCCACCAAATGGCCAACAATACTTCCTCGAGTTACTTAGAGGGAATAATAATGAAAAACCAATTTAAAAGAAAACACACATAGATAATTTCAATTATATCTCAAACAATTTAATGATTGTTTTCATTAGTCTTGTTTTTCTTGTTTACTCAGTGATAAAACTTGGTGGTAGTGTGGAGATAGGTGACTGACTCAGAGTGGATAACTTGGTACTATTGGAACTGAAAGATGACTTGGTTAAATTGCTTAGGACATTTATATTAATCAGTTGATTACCCTAAGACTAGGACATTGATCAGTTTCAAGCCATGAGGGTTCCAAAAGAATGAGGATGTCACAAAAGCGACTAAAAGATATGTACAAGCTAAAGCAAAGATGTAGGAAAATGGGAATGAAAATAGGAAATGCCAAATTTGCGTTGATAGATGGAGTGATGTAAGTAGAAGAGGTGCATGTTTATCAGGTTTTCACCTTCTTGGCAAAGATCTCTTTATTTTGTTTTAACTACCAAAGTGCTTGTTTACCAGGTTTTCACCAAGGCATTTGATTTTTTTTTTTAATTTTTTTTTCAGGACTTTATAGCTGTACAGGTTGCTGGAATAGAGAATACTAAGTGAAGAATTTCTTCAAGTGGATGGTGTTGATCAGTTGATGGAGTTATTCTCCTTCCAATGTTGAGAGTTGATAAGCACCAGAGCTAAAGACTGCAGTAATAATGTAGGGACCCAACCAATTGGGTTCAAACTTCCCTTTGTTGTCTCGAAACTGTTGATTTTTAGGATTCTCTCTCATAACAAGGTCACCAACTTTAAATTCTCTTTGTCAAACTTTCTTGTTATAACCTCTAAACATTCTCTTTTGGTATGCTCTTAGATGATTAAACACCACTTATCGATGTTCATCCAACAACTCGAGCTCTTGCAATCTAGATATTCTATAGTCTTCATCAGTAACAAGACCTTGCAAAGAAACTCTCAAAGAAGGTATTTCCACCTCAATAGGAAAGATTGCTTCGGATCCACATACCAAAGAAAAAGGTGTAGCCCCAGTAGATATTATGATACTTGTTCTATAAGCCCATAGTACAGGATCGAGCTGCAGATGCCAATCCTTTCCAGATTTGTTTACCGTTCGATGCAAGATAGTCAACAGATTTTTGTTAGATGCTTCAACTTGTCCATTACCTTGAGGGTAGTATATGGATGACCAGTGCTGTTTGATTTTGAAATTTTCATAGAGCTCATCTATATCTTTGTTTTTGAAATGCCCTCCATTGTCAGTCAGAATTGAACAAGGTATTCCATACCTCCAGATGACATAGATAAGGATGAACATTGCCACTTGCTTGCCGATTTCTTTGATTAGCGGAACTGCTTCAACCCACTTAGTGAAGTACTTAGTAGTAGTTATGATAAACTGGTTTCCATTAGATGATGTAGGATAGATTTGGCCAATGAGGTCAAACACCCATTGTTGAAAAGGCCAATGTATGATAAAAGGTATTAGATCCCTTGCTGGAGCATGTATGAGATTCTCATGTAGCTGACACTTCTCACAAGTTTTAGCAAATTTTATAGCATCTTTTTCCATATTTGGCCAGTAGTAGCCAACCCTTAGTAGTTTCCAGGCTTGAGTAAGACCATTTGAATGAGATCCAAAAATACCTTCATGGACTTCAGATAACGCACGTTGGGATTCTTCAAGTTCTAGACACCTAAGCAAATTACTATCCAAACCTCGCCTATACAAATCATTAGCGATGATGACATACCTTGAATCATTTCAAATAAGGTTTATTTTCTCATTACAGGTAAGATTAGCAGAAATAATTTGGTCACACAAGTAAGAGTAAATATGACTATAGCAAGATGAGTAATGGCTAATGATAGAACAAACCATATCTGGGACTCAAGGGAATCATAAGAAGGATAATGTAACTCTTCCACTAGGAATTCATAGCGAAACAAATTCTTGTAGCTGTGGTATAGATGCCAAGGTAGCCATAGCATCTGCTGCAATATTTGCTGATCTAGGAATATACTAAAATGATACAAAGGTAAAGTATTTCTTAAGGTCATCAACCATTCTTTTATAGGGCATCAATTTTTCATCCCGAGTTTGATATATATCGTTGATCTGATTGATAATTAGCCAAGTCTCCATAGATGTATAACACACCAACCTTCCATTCGATAGCTAGCTTGATTCTATTTACCAAGGCTTCATATTGTGCAATATTGTTGGTACAAGGAAAGAGAATCTTGTACACCTTTGGGATTGAGTATTTATGAGGAGTGATAAAAAATATTTTGGCACCAAAACCTTGTTGAGTAAAAGATCTATCAAAGGAAATTTTCCAGGGTTGCTGAGTAAGGTGCATGATGGATTCATCCAGAAACTCTATGTACAAAGTTTGATTGTCTTTAAGAGGAGCATCAACAAGTTGATCTGCAATGTCCTATCCTTTGATAGCTTTGCATTCTATATATTAAATGTCAAATTCTATGAGAATCATGACCCATTTAGCCAATCTCCCTGTAAGTGTTGCTTTTCTTAGAAGGTATTTGTGCAGATCTATCTTAGCCACTAGTTTGATAGATCATGCTAGCATGTAGTGTCTTAATTTCTATGATGCAAAGACCAATGCCAAACAATCTTTCTCTATCATAGTACAGTTCATCTCATAGGACACTAAGGTCTTGCTGATATAGTATATATCTCTTTCTTTTTTATTCTCATCTCGTTGTGCCAAAAGTGCCCCTAGTGATGTATTAGTAGATGATGTGTAGAGAATAAAGGCCTTGCCTTGAATTGGTGGCATCAATATAGGTGGATTAGAAAGATATTCCTTGATCTAGTTTAGGTGATGTTCACAATCTTCATCCCAGTTGTATCTAACTCCTTTCTGTAATACCTTTGTGAATGGTTGAGCCTTATCTGCTAGCTAAGAGAGGAAGCGTCTTATTGATTGGAGTTGCCCTTGTAAACTTCTCATTTGACTAGCATTCTTTGGAGGTGGCATTTCCATGATAGCCTTAACTTCTGGATCCACTTCATTCCCTTTCGCTAAAACAATGTATCCTAGGAGATTTCTAGATGTGACTCCAAATGCATATTTCTTAGGATTTAGTCTGAGTTTGAATTTTTCCATCCTGTCTAATATTGGACCTAGTTCTGATAGATGTGTTGATATTTTCAGAGATTTGACTAAAGTATCATCAACATAATCCTCCATGTTTTTGTGCATCATGTCATGAAAAATTGTTGTTACAACTCTTTGATAAGTAGCACCTGTATTCTTTAAGCCAAAGGGCATTACATTCCAGAGAAATTTCCCCATGCACAGGTGAATGCTGTTTTCTCTTGATCACCAGGTGCAATTTTGATCTGATTGTATCCGAAAAACCATCCATTAAAGAGTACATTTCATAACCAGCGGTCATGTCCATGATCATGTCCATGTTAGGCAATGGAAACTCATCTTTTGGACAAACTTTATTTAAATCTCTGAAATCTGTGCAAACACGTATTGATTTGTTAGGTTTGGAAATAGGTACAATAATAGATATCCACTTGGCATAATCAATTTCTCTGATGAATCTAACTTTTAGTAATTTTCTTGCTTAGCTTTAATAAGTAATGCAACATGAGGATGCATTTTGTAGAGTTTTTTCTTAACAGGTTTAACTCTAGGAGTGAAAGAAAGATGATGCATTACGAGGTCAGGATCTAGACCCAACATATCAGCATATGTCCATGAAAAATTGATCTTCTTTTCTGTGAAGAAATCAAAAAACTCTTTTAGTTCTTCGGCTGACAAGGATTGAGCTACATGTATGGTGTGTTGAGCTTCTTCTGTTCCAATGTTTATGGGCTATGTAGGTTCAATTGGATTCTACTCGAAGAGTTGATCATATTTCTTAGTTCCAGACCGTATCGCATTTAGATCATTTTCCAACAAGTTATCGCTATCGGTTTCCTTGATAGTTTCCTGTTACCAGTTGATAGTTTCTTATTACCGGTTGCCTGGACCTATTTTGGTGATCTACTGGAACCCCTTCCAAAGTTTGTGGAGCCTTGGGCATTGATTTTGATGTTTCTTGGCATGTGGCCAACCTTTTCCCATGATCTACACTCCATCCTTTGGATTTTTTAAAGGAATCTCTTGGCGGAGGCCAACTTTGTTGATTTTACACCTTAGGTCTTGTTCTTCGAGTTTTGATCCCTTTTTGGGCCGACCAGATCCTTTGGATCATATATATAACTGTACTTGCATATTAGAATGTAATCAATTGAAGAATTAGGTAGTGAGACTATACTTAGAAGATAGATCTTAAGATTCAAGGTCTCGATTATGACCTATTTTGTATGTTCTACCAGGCCTGTGATTCGGTTATGCTGTAACCCGATTGTTACTGGTTGGTTGTAATCAAATTTCATGTTATCATTAAATCTGTTCTACATTGCCTCCATCATATCTTTGTGTTTCCGTTGTGTTTACTCTTGCTGACTGATTCAGATTGATCTCTTTGAGGACCCTCCTCACCGGTGACTGCTTCAATACCTCCCTTCATATCATGAGAATGAAGCTCCTAAACCTCCTTATTAGCCATATCCTAGTAGAAACAACATTGGTTTTAGCCCAAATTCTCTTACAACAACAAATAACCAATATGCTTACCTTTCTTACCAACCACCCAACCCTGCTCAACCTTCTTGGCAGCCTAACCAAACCTATAACTAGTCTCAAGAAACCCCTAACCAACTTCAAAATGAAGATTTTGGAGTTAGTGAGATCAAAAGTATATTGCAAGGCTTCACTGAAAAAATGGACGAGATCAAGAGCCAACATGCCCAGAATGAATTATCTTTCCAAGCTTATCTCAATGAGCAATAGGATGAGTGGGCTTACCAAACCTATCTTCATGAGCAAGAAGAGTTGGGTCATCAAAAGAAATCTCATAAGTGGTATCTGGTGGCACAATATAGGCAACATCAAGAAAATATTGAAAGGGATTTAGTTTTACAAAAAGAAAAATATGAAGAGAGACCGACAATGGAAAAGGGAGAGATGACAAAGATTTTTCTTTCTATATTACAAAAGGTAGAAGTACCACTAACTCTTCCTTCATTGCAAAATCTATTGTTGAAAAAGAAGATAGCCTAGCTAGTACATTTCCAAACCCATTCTTTGGAAAATAAATTCCTATGCTCAATACCTCATTCTCCATACAAGATAAGCCTATTTATGAGCATGATCAGTCTATAATACCTCAAGAATCCAATTATATTTTGATCTCTAAAGTTGTAGAGAAGAAAAAAGAGGCATTTGAAGAGATAAAAGTAGATCTTCCACATGTTGTTGTGTTTGTTCAAAATGTTAAAATTAATAAATCAATTTTTCTACAAGAGGTAGAGGAGGTCAGACATGAAGATTTGCAGGATCTAGATCAAGAGAATGTTGATAAATGTGAAGTTCTAACAGATTTGTTTGACAAGTTACCTTTTTTTGTGAAAGAAGAAGGCAATGAAACTCAAAACCCAACTATATCAACTTTTGAACAACAAGAAGAGGTTCAAGATTTTGATGTTTTGACAACTCATGAAAGCTGCTAAAATGTAAAAGATAGTCCTCTCCCACAAAAAAATGAAAATGAGAATGAGGAGGACTCATTTTGGGATGACCTTGAATTATTTGCATTAAAATTAGATATCAATCATTCACCTTTAGAAAGAGAAAATCTAGAACAATAGTGTGTTATCAAAGAAGTAGATGTTAATGCTCAGATTCAAGGTGATTTATTTGATGAACTTCCTTTATTTGTTAGTAATGATGAGCAAACTATGTTTGAACTAACAAATTTGGCAAGCTGTAATCAACAAGAGTAGGAAAATGACATTGACAGAGTGTTGGTCCATGAGCAGTCAAGTGAGAACAACATTGTTAAAGAGAGTCTGGAGGTTCGAATGGACACAAATGTGGTTCAAATGGGACAAAATCGTAAGAAAGAAAAGGTGGTGATTGAAGAGATGATTAAGGTTGAAGAAGTAGTCCATCAAACCAAGACCAACAAGGAGAGCTCGAGTTTCATTCACACAAGAGGTTGTGCTATAAGGCATCTAGTCTATTTATAGGCCAAGAAGACATCAGAGGTCAAGCTCACACCCAAACTCGAATCTTCAATTTAAGAGCATCACTCCCAACTAGCCCATAGGATTTTAGGTAACAGTGTATGTGAACAAAATGAAGAGGTAATCCACTATAGTTTCATTCTTTTAGTAGTATTGCAACTTTTTGTGAAACATCTCTTCATTTTTCATTTTTTCTTAGCTATTTATCAGCTTGGAATGCATCCTAGGTTGGATAGAAAAGGATGTTATTTCTCAAAACCAGTGTGGTTTTGTGTGACCAAGGTTCATTCTTGGTTAGGATATGGTAGAGTAGGTTTTTCATTGAAGTCTTTTCATTCCTCTAACTACTCATGTACATGTTTCAGTTGGTTTTCTAGTTCGTAGTTTAGATGTTGTTGTTGAGTGCTTCTAACAACTGAGTAAAAGTCTAAATATGAGTTTCCCGAGCTTAAATATTGACTCCTATCCCCAATGGATAAGCAAGGCAAATAGTACTTCATGTTTAGCAAGCAAACACCAGCCTGAGCGGTCACCAAAATGTTACCTATTTTTTGACTTTTAGGCCAAAAATAGCCATCAAATGAATCGTAGGATTTCTCAAAGGGTATCTAGTTAAAAGTGAGGAAAAAGGTTATTTCAAATGCTTAGAGTTTAATGGGGGTAAGTATTTGAATATTAACATCTCTTTCAATGGTCAAAAGTTTTCAAAATAAACACAAAGGATATTGTCTACGTTGATGTTTGAGTCTTAATGTTTGAAAGATGAAAAAGACTACAAAGCTAAAGTTTCACATTGTTTTAGGGTTTCCCTCATACCCACTAGAAGTATTCTTCTAGCCCTTGTTCATTCACCATGAAAATGGTAGATCAAGCATGCTACTATATGCCTCTTTCATTACCAAACAACATGTGGAGCGATAGTGAACTGTGCTTCAAGTGTTATAAGGCAACATGCAATAGTCCCACAAAGGTTCAAGAGCAGTTTGCACGCCTTTCATGGTCAGCAAGGGCAGCTATCTGAGGTTTTAAAAAGACATGCATCAAAAGAGAATAGATGGGCCTTAAAGTTTCATGAATACAATCTCCAAGAGCAAGGAGATCACAATCAGAGATCTATGGTGAAAGGTAGTATGTTAGATTTGAACATAACCCTTTCAATGCAAAGGAATAGTTGTTTAGATTATTCTTGCTATACAGCAGAAATTTGGTGATCAAATATGAGTTCTTTATTTTTATTTTATTGATGGGCCAACTTAAAAGATTAGGGGTTTTGTTTTCCCCATATATTTTAATGATCATGAGGTTCAAAAGCAATAAGGTTTAGTTCATTAGCCATGCAAGGCCTTCAGTAGATAAAGTTCCCATAGTTGTATGAAAGAATATGAGGTTATAGAGACTGATCATAACAAGCCTGCACATGAGAAAGAACAATCCCAAAAGGTCCTTATGATAGCATTTCAAATGGAACAGGGCTTAAAACCAAACTTAGTGCAATAAAAGAAAGAAAATATGAAACTGTAGAGGTCATAATAGAGAAATGATAAATTGTCCTAAGAAATAGTTAGTCCATACATTTCAAGACAATTGCAGATATGGGTAGATCATCTTCAAGAAAATGCATAAAAGCCTTAACAATCAAAAGATATGAAGCACTTGGATGAATGCATGCCATAGTCAATCTTTATCCAGAGACCTGTAGCATATTCAATGAACAATCAAGATAGTCACAAGTATATTGTGACAACAAAAGCCTACAATGGCAGTAAGGTTAGGGTAGTAAAGGTTGGTTTTCAACTCAATAAATAACAGTTCAAGGGTTTTGTGTTTACAAGGATAACAAAAAATGGTAGTGGTTGCCATAGTGAGATGATAGTCACAATCTCCAAGAACAAATATCATATGACAATCTTATAGTCATAGAAGAAAGCAACTAATAGTCAATAAAGCATACATAGTTATATGACAGTCATTGTATAGGTCTAAGAAAGAGATTTTTAATGTCATAAAGTCAAAAAGGCAATCAAAGATCATATTGCATTCATTAAAGGGAAAAATATAACTTCAGTAAGCTCAAGGTGTTAGGAATCCCATAGATACTGAGAGGGGAGGGGGGGGGGGTTGAATCAGTATCTAACCGGTAATTAGTATTTCTTAACTTAAAACATGCAGAACATATTATAACAGTGTATCAGTATGCAAGAAATAATGTAATAAACAGAATTAAGAACATCCACATGAAAAGCACACCATAACACAAGGATTTAACGAGGAAACCCGGTGTGGGAAAAACCTTGGTGGGATTTGTGACCCACAATATTCACTCACTGGCCAATAAGAGAATATTACTTACAATAGGGGCCTGCACATGCAGGAAGGTCAACTACCTAGAGCTCACTGCTCAATGGGAAGTCTCACTGACTTACAATGTGGATTATACAAATCCAATATCTTGTACTACTTTACAATAGCATCTATAATGCCTGATTCAGTACCAGTTGTTGCTCTGCTTCTTACATAAACCCTTCAACCTATATTTTGCATAATAGGTCTGCCTTAATATTTCGCATACATCACTTTCTTCACTTACTTCCTTACTTACAATATGTCTACAATGATCTCTTTTATATATAAGAGTCATTTTACAATATGCAAAGTTTTTACAATAATAAACAAAATATAATATAACAAAATCCTGTCAGCCTCTGTGCCGGTATACTTCCTTTCTTTGTGCTGATGCCGGTGTCCTGAGTGCCAGTGTAGAGTGTGATCTGCTGATGCCGGTGCATTAACTGCCGGTGTAATACCTTGCCAATATAATGCCTTGCCATTGCCATAGGATTGCAAGGTTGCCATCAATGACAAAACCTTCAATCACCTACAATGTCTCAATGGAGTGTGCATATGCCAACAATCTCCCCCTTTGGCATTGATGGCAACACTCATGAGAAATTTCAAAAGTGTATCAAAAATGTGAAGTCCAAAAAAATGTTACCAAAAATGTGTGTGCTCCCCCTGAGCATATGATTCCTGTGATGTTGAATTTTCTCATCCCACTACTCCCCCTTTGGCATCAATGACAAAGATTGTCAAGATGTTAGTAGAGTTTGTAGTTTCAACCTTGTAACTGGGTAGTTACAATTTGAAATAGATCCACCAAAATCAAGTTTATACTCTCCATAAACTTTTTACTATCTCTTATTGTTGTCTCTGTTCTCTTAACTGTACCGGTGAGATGCTGCAAATGCTTTGTCGGTGTTTTTTGTCCCTGTATTAGTGCCTCAGATACTTCCTTCCGCAGTGATGCTAGATAGTCCAATCTTGGACTCAGTTTTAATCTTAGATGCTTTGCCTTATTCACTATTCTCTCTTTTTCTCTTTCCAATTTAAGCAAATATTCCTCAAAATTTGTTATCTTTTGTTCAAAAACTGATAGTGTATTAGGTGAGTTGACAAAATTATCTGCAAGATTATTGATTTCATCCTATACCTTGGTCATCTTCTTATCTATATCTACAGTCAAAAGGTTTGTCTTACAGGTGTCTTTATACAGAGTTTTGTACTCTTTTAATAAATTACACAATTCCAGTAGAAGTGTGTCAAAATCTATGTTACACTTCTTTATTTGCTCATCAAAGAATTTCTGCTTTTCAATTTCTACTTTATCCTTCAATGTCTCTTCCTTTATTTTCTCAATGTTTTCTGTGATATATTTACACAAGGTATCAAGTTGTCCTAAAGAATATTTATTGTCTATATTACAGTTAGGAGCAATTACCTTCAAAATTGGTATGGTATCATCTATTGCCTTATAAGCTTGTGAGCTGCAGTCTGTTATCTTTTTAATTGAATCCAATAGTACCTCAGTCACATTAGTTGATTTGTAGCTTGATGATGAACCAACATTTTGAGTACCACCAGTGGAAGTAACCAAGCTTGTATTGACCTCTGGTAGGTCTATTTGTGTTTGCATTTCCCTAAGCAATGGTTTTTCTACTTCTCTAGTTGCCGGTGGCACTGTTTCTTGTTCTTGTTTCTGTTGTTGTTCCTGTTTAGGAGCCTTTTGCTTTGTTTGTTTCTTTGTTTGATGCATTGTCTGAGTCTCTACCTTTTGTTCTTTTTCATCTACCAATTTCTCCTGTGTGTTATTAGTTTGCTCAGTTACTGGAGGCTCACTAGCCATGTCAGTCTTATCAGCTGTATCTTTGTCTACCACAATGTTGATCTTTTGAGTATCAACATCCACAGTATATAAGACTTCAGGATTAGGATTGCCATCCTCTACATCCATACTCTCAGCTACTGGCTGATCTTCTATAGCTGTTGTTTTTGCCAGTGTAGTAAGAAAAGGAGGTGGAGGTAAGTTGTCTTTAATGTTGATACTAGGTGGTCCACCAACTTTACCTTTACCCTTGTCTCTTTCTTTCTGATATACCTTTATGGGTTTGTGACTCATGTATTCTTCTTGTTTTTCTTTTTCCACTAGGAAAATGTCCCAGCTATTAGAGTGTCATATAGTTTCTCTATATTCTTCAATTTGCCTTCCTCTGTAATTTCATTCAACAGTATATCAAGAGGGGCCAAGTCCTTGTTTGTCCTCTTCTTCTTTTTGGGTGTTAGTTTCTTCTTCTTTGGTGTAGCCTTTCTTACTGGAGATCTCACTGCTTGTTGTTTTTGTCTTATCCTCCTAGGTGAGGGTGTCATTGCCGGTGAGGGATCTCTTTTCCTTACAACTCTCTTGAAAGTTGTAGGTATGTCACTCTCTGAAGAAGTACCTACTAGTGATAGGTGAGTTTTAGGTTGTGGAGCTGCTAACTCATCCTCTGTTATACCGGTTTGTTTTAACACATCTTCTTTAATAGCCTTTGCCTGTCTGGAACCTTTTCTTACAACTGCCTCAACCTTTTTTAGTCTTTTCTTAGATTGTATTTGGCTTTCAATAGTTTCTCCACTACCAAATACTTCTTCCTTAGGTTCTTTAAGGGCTTCCAGAAGTGCTTTAGCATATGTTTCAATTATATGATCATCTATTTCATAGCCCATCTCTATTACCCAAACTGTCCTAGGGATGACTGCTTCCATCCAGATCTCATCCTTCTTGATTACAAAGCATATTTCATCCTTATATTTGTCAACAATCTTTTGTGATAGTCAGATTCTTTTCTTCATTTTGACCTTTAGTGCTTGAAAGAAATCATGGATATTGTTTTCCTTATCTTCTCCCATATTATTGAATAATTCTGTTAACTGTTTGCCTACCGGTATATCATATCCAAGTTCTTTGTAGCCTATACCGGGAACCTGTTTGGTTATATGTAGCATCAAACATACCAACAAATTTCCAAACCTAAAATTTCCTTTCTTGTCCTTCTTAATCTTGCCTAAGTTGTCAATTAATTCATCCTTTAACCACTCACAAACATCAATCTTTGCATTATTTGTGACCATATCATAAGCACTCTTTATGCATAAAATTGAAACTGAATTAAGTCTATTTGCATGAGTAGCTTTATACCCTAATATCATGCTGATAAATCTCACATTAATGTCTGTTACATCATTTACTCTTAAGGACCTTTTATCAGATGTTGCACCAGTTAACTGAGTAACTAGGTCATTGGAAACCTTCTTAGTTTTGTTTGGCCTTTTACCGGTGGTCGGTAACCCTGTGATAGCTTTCACATCTTCCTTGGTGATTTTTTGAATTGCATCTAACAAGAAAAATTCACCATGTACCCTACTTAAGACTATCCTAATCACATCCTTGTGGAATTCAGAAATGCTAAGGATCTCTATAAATCCTAGGGTTTCAATGATCTTATGTTCATCTTTTACATTGTCGGATTCATCACATATGACAGTTTTAAACATGGTTTTAATCTCTTCATCTCCTAGTTCCTCAATCTTACAGTGAATGTAAATTCTGGGGTCTTTAGCGTAAACAACTCCCTTAGGAATTTGAGAAAAAGCACCTAAGGTATCATCTTTCTTTGCTACCTCGGGAACTAATTGAAATACGGGCCTAGGTCTTTTTATAACTTCGACAACAATAGGGTTTACTATATATTCAATTGCAGAGGTGGATGACATGATAAAATACCTTTTACTATCTTTGGGATGGATGAATGCTTGAAGTGTTCTTGCCTCTTTCTCTAAATGCCTTAGCTCAGAATCTTCATGCTCTTCGTAGGTTTGAAATCTCGGTGAAATGAAATGGAGCCAAAACCTCAAATTTATAGTGTCTTTTTGCCATCTACCATATTAAATGCATGCCGGTTAAGTATTCACTTAACATTGTCTGCCAGTAACAAGTAATTTCTAACTTCTTATCTCTAACCGAGGGAATAACAGCACGTGTCATTAGATTGCCAAACCCTCAAAGAAACTTTCTTCAATTAGATGAAGAACTTCCTGCTGGTGGAGCACTACTCTATCCTGCTGGTGAAGCATCACTTTGTCCTACCGGTGAAGCATTGATTGGTTCTACTGGTGGAGGAGTATTCCCAATATTTAGATCAACTTTTCTAATCCATTGTTTTGAGAATTCTTGCTTAACCTCTTCAACTTTTTCTTTACCCTTCAAGCTAGAACTTTTGTTGTCTACTGGTGATCCTTTACTTCTATAGAATTTTGCAATATGCCCAATCTTGTTACATGCATAACAAGTCACATTATTCTTCTGAATAGCTTTCCCATAACCTATGCCGATTTGTGTTCTGCATTGATTAGATAAATGTCCAAATCTTCCGCAAACATAACATCTCACATTCATTCTGCAGTTTTTAGAGTTGTGACCAACTTTGTTGCATTTTAAACATTGACCGGTGGGTGTGTTGATATTCTGATAATTTATAGATCTACATTAATTTTCTCTATGACCATACTTATTACAGTTAAAGCATTTTCCATTGAATTTATAAGCATTGGGTTGTCTTACCGGTTTGCTATGATCCTGAGTATTTGTAGTACCGGAGCTTTCACCAACTTCAAAGCCAATTCCGGAAGTGTCACCTTTAGGTTTTTGATTCTTCAGCAAGGTTCCAAGTTCCTTTGAGCTTTTCTTGAATTTTTCTTTATGTTGATTTGCAGTTTCTAGTTCTCTTTCTAAGACTTCTTTCTGTCTCATTAGTTCATTGGAGTCATTCTGAGTGTGCATCAGATCTGTCTTCAACATGTCATTTTTATAGCTAAGTCTTGTGTTCTCATTTGCTGCATCACTTAGTCTTCTAGTCAATTCTTCTTCATTCTTCTTCCTATCCTCAATCTCCTTACAAAATCTCATAGTCATATCCTGCATCTCATTCTTTGTGGTCAAGTTCTCTTGTTTCAACTTGCTTATCTGATCATTAAGTGATTCCTTTTCATCATTCTCATTTTGCAATTTTTCACAAAGTTCTCTTCTCTTATTTCTTGCAACAGTAAGATTCTCTTGAAGTGCCTAAATGATATCCTAAGTTTCCCTTAAATCATCTTCTAGTTGATATTTTTCAATTTCTCTGCATCATAGCCTGAGAGAGCTCCTTCAAGTTGCTTCATCAGATTTTCCATCTTTACCGGTGTCAAGATCTTCCTCAAGCTGTTAGGCTTTTGAAAATAGAGGACCATGCTCTAATACCAATTGTTAGGAATCCCACAGATACTGAGAGGGGGGGGGGGGGGGGGGAATTAGTATCTAACCGGTAATTAGTATTTCTTAACTTAAAACATGTAGAACATATTATAATAGTGTACCAGTATGCAAGAAATAATGTAATAAATAGAATTAAGAACATCCACATGAAAAGAACACCATAACACAAGGATTTAATGAGGAAACCCAGTGTGGGAAAAGCCTCGGTGGGATTTGTGACCCACAATATTCACTCACTGGCCAATAAGAGAATATTACTTACAATAGGGGTCTGCACATGCAGGAAGGCCAACTGCCTAGAGCTCACTACTCAATGGGAAGTCTCACTGACTTACAATGTGGATTATACAAATCGAATATTTTGTACTGCTTTACAATAGCATCTATAATGCCTGATTCAGTACCGGTTGCTACTCTGCTTCTTACATAAACCCTTCAACCTATATTTCGCATAATAGGTCTGCCTTAATATTTCACATACATCACTTTCTTCACTTACTTCCTTACTTACAATATGCCTACAATGATCTCTTTTATATATAAGAGTCATTTTAAAATATGCCAAGTCAGCTTACAAAGTTTTTACAATAATAAACAAAATATAATATAACAAAATCCTGTCGGCCTCTGTGCCAGTATACTTCCTTTCTTTGTGCCAGTGTCGGTGTCCTGAGTGCCGGTGTAGAGTGTGATCTACTGATGCCGTTGCACTAACTACCGGTGTAATGCCTTATCGGTATAATGCCTTACTGGTGCCATAGGATTGCAAGGTTGCCATCAATGACAAAACCTTCAATCACCTACAATTTCTCATTGGAGTGTGCATATGCCAAGACAAGGAGCTATCAAGATATGAGAGACTCATACATTTCTAAGAATGGGATGACAACCCTAAGGTATAGTGATTAGACCTTTTGCTAGAAAGGAAGGAAGAGGTATGGTAGTGACTTCAAAGATTATAATCATGCTGAAATAGTATACACAGTCCATAGAACAAAGGAATTGTTGAGCATTATGATTGAATAAAGCATAACAAAACCCTTATATGAAAATATATTCTTTCTTGTAGAGATCCCATGGAAATGGAAAAGATGAAGCCCTATAAATGACAATGATTAGCATCACAACCAAAAAATAGTGGCAAAGTAATAAAAATCCCTAATCAGGCCTAGAGTAGCCATTGCTAGGTTTAGAGATCAAGGGTCATCACAGTTGCAACATTCAGCAGAAGGACAATTGAATGTCCAGTTACAATCAACAAAGTTACAATGATCTTAATCACTTTCTTAGGAGCAATGGAGTTTATTTATTTTTAGAAAAAAAAAGGAGGTCTGGTTATTCACAGCCATGAGGTCTAGGGCAAAAATTATGACAACATCCCTTATCCAGATTAGTCCATTTGCAAAGAGTCTACATGCCATGGAGTCATAATCAATGGTAGAACATTAAAATGCAGTAAGGATACACCATAACAGGCATTGACAATGAGAAAATACAATAACAAAGGGCATTGAGACTATCAAAGCAATGAATGAAGTAGAAATACAATCCATAACCAATATTTGGGCACCTGAGACACAAAGGAAAATATTTTTTTAAAGATAAAGGTATGATTATCATAGTCCTAAAAGGATTAATTAGAGCAATTTTAAAGGTCAAGATCTACAATTAGCAGTCTCAAAGTTAAGAGTTTTCAGTCACAACAGTGTGTTATGTAGTCACAAGCCCATAATGATCAACAATTTGCAGGGATACAACCATAGTAGCCTTCTTGGCAATAGCAGTCATTTGCCCAATATAAAGAAGGACAATCAGTCATTAGAAACAACAGCCTATAGAAGCCTTGGGAAATAAAAAGCAATCTAGTTATAGTAAAGTTCAAACAATAGAGATGAGACAATAACAATGAATAACAATGACCGAGAGGACTATCAAAAGACAACAAAATGTAAGCCTTCAAATCCAAAGATAATCATCAGATTATGTATTTAGAGGTTCACTATCTTTGTTATAGAGATTTATGAAGTCCATTTAAAGGTTACAATATAATGTTTCTGCAAGTTTTAGGCTTCAACCACAGTCGTACCCTACTATAAGCACAGTCTCAAACTTGCGTAAAGATCAGTCATAGGGGGATACCAAGTTAAGACAATAAACTACAATGAGTACAATAGAAAAACTCACAATATCTTCTAGGCTTGTGATAGATAATAATAACATCATACATAGATGATAAAGGCATAGACCTTCCAGCTACAACAGTCTAAGAAATAAAATTCATAGAGGCATTGTTGCAGGTCATTGAAAGGGAAAACACGGTCAATAAAGGTCTCAGGACTTATCTATAATACTATCATAGACAAATAGAACATCCATAGAAAACAGTCAATGAAATAGAACATATAAGAGACTTGAAATGACACATTATACAGTTATGAAGCCAAGCAAGGAGGAGGCCTTTAGGAGAATACTGTTAAAGTCCCAACAATGAGAATGGAGCAACAAGTTCATAGCATAAAGACCTACACACAGCTAAAAATAAAGTTTGGCAGTTCAAAGAAGGTATGAAGACAACCATCTTAGAGGGTTACTATGAAAATAAATAGTCTCAGAGCTAAGAACCATAGAACACAATCCACAAGATGACTAAAAAGACATTCATTGTCTAGTCACAAAGGTAGAGATCTTATCAGAAAACAATCATTAGGCCATAGAGCTACGAATCCTCAATACACAATCCCTTGAAGATAATCTAAGATGCATACACAGGGTATGAAAGTTTACTCCTTAAGAGAAATTTCCCAAATGTTAGTGATGCACATGTAAAGAATAAAAAGATTCAACTGAGACAAGGTTGTAGCATTGTCAAAGCCAATGAAAGAAATGAAGTCAGGCATGGATCATCTTTTGTAGCAGCCCTTATAAACATTCATAAAGGCACAAAAGAACATCATGATAGGAACAAAAGAGTCACTATTAAATGCAGCCATCATATTCAATGAATTGGAGGTCACCAACTATGACTTGTAACAATCAAATCATCATATATAAAAGGACAAAAACAATGATGGCAAGGCCATTAATAGTGAAGATAGAGGGGAAAGTACACAAGTCAAGGTTGCAGACCTACTATTAAAACTTTGAAAGGATAGTCAAGGTCACATGAGTAGAGGATAGAGGAATGTTACAACGCTTCAATGAAGGAAAGAGTCCAAAACACAATGCCTAGGGAATTCACAAGAAGTAAAACACATTTAAAAATATGACAAAAGGAACAAGATAGTGAGTCATAGTTCAATCACAGACACAAGACAATATATTCATAGCCCGACATCACACAATCACCCCAACATGGTTGAAACAATTGAGAATCATATATTCCTTAAAGATACAATGAGTCACTATCTCAGATCACTAAGAAATGATGCAATCTACAATAGGAAAGGAAAAGTAGAGGCCACAAAGACAATAACAATGATTGTCTAAAGGATATTATCAGTGCACAAGTGACCCTATAACAACTCACCTAAACTCAAAGTTTGATAAAATAGTATCATTTCAAGCTTTAATGTTCACAAAGGATGACAAAATAATTCCATAAAAGTCATAAGCATAAGGAGGTCAAAAACAATAAACCAATCCAGATCACTCAGTTTGAAAGCCTGAAAATAGGAATTTTTGATAGAGTTAACAACAGTTCTACATTGGTTTATGACCCCACATGGGTCATATATGAGTCAAGTTGGCTTTTCTAGTAGCTAACTCTTAGTTTGGCATAATTTTGGATGCCTTTTTACATGCTTCAAGATCAAATTCGACCCTAGAGGCCTTTATCATGCACAATTGAGATATTTTCAAGAAAGTAGACTTTCTGTTCAACTTGAGTTAGATGATAAAGAGGTGGAGTTCAACAATCAGTCCACTTTCAGTTCATTTCGAGGCTTCTTAATCTATTTATCTTCTAATCTTCTTTCATTATTATAGTTCTTTTTCTCTTTTCCTTTGCTTTCTCAACGAGGCATGAAGTATTGATCTCATTTATGAGTATTGTAACAACAACATTGTTTTATTTTTCAATAAAATAGAAGCATTATTCCTTCCCAATACTTCTTATTTCATGTTATGGATGAGTGATTTGATGAGCTTTTGTGATTTATTTTCAAGGTCCTTTAATTTGTCTCATTCAAACATCATTTGTTGTGAGAAGATACATGGTTGACGCAAGTCTTAGACTATGTAGTTGGTTTTGATTTTTGTAGCTATGAAAACTAGTTGGTTTTCCTTCAGGTAAGCATTAGGCTCAACTCTCTCTAGAAAATATTTATGCACCACAATTGTTTAGCTGAGTTATGAGAATTTTAGTTCTATATGTTGAGGGATTTTATGAGTTAAACAAAGTTGCAAGACTCAGATTAAATATTTGGTGCATCACCTTCTAGGATAGGTTTCAATTCAAGTTTTCTTCCTATCCCTTTTCTCATCAAGTCAATTTTGTAGGAGGTTTCATTAGAGAGAACTAGCTCACTCTGGAGGTCAATTTCCACCATAGGCAATCCACAGGCCTGGGAATATTCCAATGTTTCACAAGATTGTTGAGATTTCAACTGAGCACACACGAGTGTAATCTTGGTGAAAAAAATTATGTTGATAGATTACTCCTTGATGATTCGTGTTATATGTGTGATTCATGTTTGTTTATGGTGATTTGATGGCATTTTATTATGTACTAACCCTATCTCAAGATATGATAGTGACTATAATAGTATTTGCTTGATTGAGTGGCTTCTACCACGATTGTGAAAGGGATGATGTCATACCACTCATTTATGAGCACGATATGGCATTGAGATTCCCCTTTACTTGTTTGTTTATTTCATGATATATGTTATTATATATGTCGTTGTACATAAGTTAGTGATGACAGGTACCAAACATTGACTCCACCCAGCTTCACAGGTTTGAGCGTGTCTTCATCCAAATGGAAAGTTGATCAGAGATGACATGAAAATGTACTCTATACTCTACGTTTAAGTTGATTACCCTTGTTAGTTTAGTGTCTTGGTGTGAGATGTTGTTTAGCGTCAAGTGGTTTCTTGAGTTATCCTATGTTGGATTTTTTTATTGTGTATGATTTTTTTTTTTAATAAGTAAATAGCTACATAGGGGCAACAACCTTGTATTAAACAAAAAGGATGATACAAGGCCTGATTCAAAGAGAGTGGTAGGGGGAAAGAATCAAGAAGAAAACCCCCTATCATAGCTCAAGTCTAAGACAAGAAAGACCATCCCTGAGGGCTGGAAGACTATAGACATAAACCAACCTCTTACAGAAACAAAGGTTTTCAGACAAAAACATACATGATAAAAAAAATAGAGAGACCGGAGTACCTAGTGACAATTGGAGTCAAAGAGAGTCTTCAAAAGAATCATCCGCTAGCGCATTAGCCACATCCAAAACAATGGGACATTCCATGCCACAGTTTGCATGAGCAGCCGATCCTTCCTTCTCCTTTGGGAGTTGGTAGTCATTTGGGATCCACTCTTCGCCCAACCTAGAACCCCAGTCATTTCCATCCACCAGATCACTGTTCTCTAAAATCCCAAAGTCATCGATACCCACAATATCTTCATCACAAAGAAATTTTGCCCAACAATCCGAAGTGAAACTGCTATGTATGCCAGCCGCTTTAAACATGAAGTCAATGTTCTTGTAGATGTCAGGCTAGGTTGCTTGGAGAGACTCAAAATCTAGAGAATTAACAATCACAAGCTTCTTAACCTCTGCTCCGTTTCCTAGCGACATATAATAGTTCTGGGGTAGTGAAATTCTAAGATTGGCATCAATATTGTCCAATATAGTATCTATTTCCCCCAACAGGTGATGTTTAAACATCATTTGCATTAATAGTTTTTGTCTCTGCTTACTAGTACCCATGTAAATTATCATTGCAAGAAAAAAAGCTGGGATATCGACGTTGGCTCTGTACCTGTGATACACCATGAGGAATTACTTTCCTAGAATCCTCTTAATGCTATGGAGAATGAGAGGATGCCGAGAGAAGAGGACTTCTTGCAGACATCTGTCCATGATTTCGCCCAGGAAAGCCATTTGGCGACAAGTAGCTTCAAGGAGAATTGGGGTCTCCATAAAAAATCACCAAAATGAAAAGCAATTGTTTGATGGAAAGAAGGGTATACCATTGTTAAATAGGGCGACATCAAACCAAAGAATATGACACCCTGCAAGAAATTCATACCCAATAAATATCCACATGCCTGAGTTACCAGTATCCACAAACCATCTGCGCCTAAGCTCCTCAACTTGGTGTCGACCAACTTTAAGCATCAAGTGATTGAAAACAAATCATGAGAGAATCTAGTCATGACTAGATTTTGAAGTACACTTATATTTAATTGCCCCAAGGCCAAAACCAAAAATAATCAATGATGCCGGCAAGCATCACATCACATTGATGAGAAGAGACCATAATAGGTAAATAGGGTGAGCGGTCGATCTCTCCACCGGAAACCATGACCGGGGGTAGAGTGGCTACCAAGGGGCAAAGCAGCAAATTGCTCCACAACCGACAATTGCAAAATGAACCGGAGAGCACACAACCATCAATAGACCCAACCAAAGAGCGACCCCCTAGATGAAGAGAAAGGATAGCATGTCAATCGGTGGAACCAATTCCACATCACCAACCGGCCCCAAAGAACATCATCGGTGAAAAATCAGGTGGCGTCACCTATGGCTATAGCCAATTTAGAAAGTCTATCAGCTTCACCATTACCTTCCCTATAAATGTGGCTAACCCAAAATTCCTCAAAGGTAGCTAGCAATGCCAAGATTGGTTGAAGCCACTGGTTAAGACACCAACTAGGGATGCTATTATAGTGGATCACATTAATAAAATTTAATGAGTCTCCCTCCAAATGAATTCTTTGCACCCCTAGCTCCTTCCCTAACTGAAGACCTCTGAAAGCCGCTCTGAATTACACTTCATTATTAGTGGCCACACCAATCTTTTCAGAGATTTCTTTTAAACAGAGACCATCAGAGTCCCTCAAAATACAACCAACTCCACTTTGACCCGGATTTCCTGCAGACGCACCATCAAAGTTTACCTTTCACCACCCAACTTCTCACTCATCCCATTTCACCCCCACTCTTGGATTGATCTTATCCACCAGGTTACCTAGTCCGAAGATCAGAGGGATGAGGAGGTTTGGAAGAACCAACTTAATTTTACAATCCCAATTCATGAATAAATTTTTCTTTAATGATTTGGATTGGGCATCCTCATTTGGGAGTTTAGTCAGGTGGTTCTCAATTTTCCCATAAAGAGACAATAGACTCATTTCTTTACCCTGGAAGATTCTGCGATTCCTTTCTTTCCAGATTTCCCAGATCAGAAGAGATGGGAGGATAAAAAGAAAATAAAAAAACACGACCTTACCTGCCATTTTAGGCCATTGCAAAAACAAGTTGTCCATCCCTGTTGGGAAGGGGCTGAAGATTCACAGTTTACCCAAGAAATGCCATCAGCAGTGACTGGAGAATTTGCAGTGGAGAAGAAGATGATCCACAATCTCTTCATATTCCAAACTAAAGGGCATCTGTTGGGTCCATTGATACCCATTGACTGGAGCCTTACTTGAGTCAAGTTTTTTCTTTAACAAGCCAACTAGGCAAAGGAGCCTGCTTTGGGAAGGAGATGTTGATGCCAAAAAAGATTAAAAGGCCAATCTTGTTTGTCGATAGCCGCTTCTTTCAGTTTGTAACCAAAACATACTTTGTATTTACCATCGGAGGAGCCACACCACCTAATAATGTCCTTATCAGGGGAAGGGAAAATAAACCTTTTGTTGAGAATGTCAGTAAATAGGTCCTTCTGATGCTGATCCAAGTCCAGCTGATCCAGAGAGTTCCATTTCCATTTGGCAATACCATTTTCATGGATTGGGAAGCCATAATCATAGATATTATGCCCCCAAAGGTGATAATTTTATGCCATAATAGGTTGCAAAGAGGGGTTGTGGCATAGGGTAGCTTCACCAGACCAAGAGTCAAACCAAAAGGAGGCATCCCTGCCATTCCTGACATCCTAGGTAACCTGATCACTAATGATTTTTCTGCTGCCCATAATGAAATTCCAGATAGCCAAGCCTCTGGGAGGATTATTGATGGTCAGAATCCTTTTAGGCTCCAGGAATCCAAAAATTTATGTTTCAAGAGCCTTACCCATTTTTGCTTCCTGTAAGTGTCACAATTGGAAGATGTTGGATGAAAGGGGACAAGGTGGTAGGTAGAAATGATCTATGAATGAAGACAAAATGCCTTTGATCATCTAAAGGTATATCAACAAAGAATGTGCCGGAGCTATAATCATAAGGTTAAATCATGAATCTTTCAAGTTGGAGAACTAGTGCTAAAGGAAAATCCATGCAACTAGGCAGATCGAGAAAAGAAAGGAAAATTTGAACCAAACTGGTTAGGTCCGTTTGTGGTCACAACAGTATTTGGATCAAGAGCATATCAATTATCAACATAGGACAGAGATCAACTCAAGGAATCTACCGGATCAGAATCAAAATGTCGTACGAGTTGCCTTTCTGGCTCATACGAACTTCCTTTTAGTCTCGTACGATACCTCATCCTGACTCGTACTAAGTATAATCCTGACTCGTATGAGATTTTAAACTGCAAATTCTTGTCTCATACTATGCTGATCCTCTGTCGTACGAGTTTATTTTTACTGTCATACGATAGCTAAATCCTTTTCATATGAGTTTCTGCTTTGAAAATTATTTACTCATACTAGGCTGATTCTGACTCGTACAAGTCTGTTTTGCTCTCTGTGCAAATTTTAATCCTCTGTCGTGCTAATTGCAAATTTGTGTCGTACGAGTCTCTGGTTTTGTGATTTTTTTTGAAAAAAATTGCAAATTAGAAATTTCAAATTTGTCTATACGTCAGTAATATGCGTTTTTGAAGGCTTTCTGGTCATTTTTAGCCCCCGAGAGTGCATTCTAGAACTCTTAGAGACCTTTCTAATGAGGTAAACAACTTGTAATTTTGAGTCCCAAGTAGAAAGTTATGCCTATCTGAAGTTAGGATAAAATTTCATATAATTTTTTTGAAAATTTTGTAATTCGGATCACTAATGCTAACTTTGATCTATTTATGAGATTTTGGCAGCCTAAATCTTTCTTGCAGATATGCTTGTCAAAGACAAAATTCAAAACAATGACTACTAATGAGTTTTTGCAGGTTGCTTAAGGATTCAGCTAAAAAAACTTTGTGTATTCTTTAAGATTTTTAGGCACACTTCAATTTGGGCTTAAAGAAATGAATAAACATGTCTTATGTGTCTTGATGATAGGTGAGTATGCTCTCACCTTTCCTAGGTGATCAAAAAGCTAGACTCATCCTTTGCTTTCAATAGTGCATATCTTTAGCGGGCCTGTCACAGTGGGAAAAAGTAATTACCCTGTGAGAATGACCCAAGTGAGTACAGCTGGACTTGAGCATTCCAACTCACTATAATAAATAGGTCTCTAATGATTAAAGTCTCAGAGGATGGAATTATTTGAGTTTTCTCTTTGAGATCTCTCATATCGGGCATTTTGTAGGGCCTTGCGGTCTCAATCACGTTTACGTGACTACAGCTTGTTTTGGTACCTTGTCGGGCTATAGGCCTCAATCATGCTTGCGTGACATCAAGGAGTAATTTCAAACAGAATTCCTGACTAAGAACTATAAAAATAGAAGCTACTTGATTCACCTCTGAAAGGGTGATAATCTTTGTGCAAGAGAGATAGTAACTCTCCCAAGACACTTGCCATATCATGCCCCCATTAGTGTTTGGAGTTAGATAATACGGTGTTGAGAATCCATTGTGTGAGACTTAGTGGCCATATTTTGATTAGCTATTGGGTGTGTACCTAAGTCAGTAAGCAAAGGTTTTCATTCTCAACCAACTTCCTTAGGGTTTAGCTTGATTCAAAGTCATTTATCACATCATGTGTTTGTTGTGTATTCATCCCTAAATTGAAAAATCAGACACCTTAAAACTGGAAAACTAAAGTAAAACATCAAAATTCAGTGATCAAAACTCAAAAAAACAAACACTTTTTATCATTGTTCAAATACCTGTCGTACAAGTCAAAAGTCTTTGTCATATTTCTTGATCCTCTGTCATACGAGTCAAGATATTCTATTGTATTGCTTGATCCTCTATCATAAGAGTCAAGGTTCTATGTCATATGAAACACTACTTTACACATGAAGTCACTAGTCTGTCATTCTGTCTTGTATCTCTTGTCGTTCTATGCTACATAATCTATCGTACAAAACTTTGCATCTGTTAGTCCAGAACCGTGTCTTGCATGCCTATTTCAGATTTATCATTTATGCCTGATCAATTTGCAGTAAGCATAAATACCTGTTATCTGCCAATCCATGCTTAGATTGTCTGCTTGGTTTGCTTGGTCAAGTTATCACTCATAAAAATCAAACTCTAGAACATAAACACCTCAAGATTTTCAAGTGCTTACCCCCAACAAGTTCAAGATATAAACATATCAAAGTGCATTATCACCTCTTTGATAAACAGATCACTCAAACATAGTTTCTCATCAGGATCAATCATCCTTTATCACGAAACTAAAACGTTTGGTCAGGATAACCTTGTCCCACATCGTAGGATAGATCATTCCTACTGGACTTGGTTCTTATCAATCACCACCATTGCACTCTTAAATCGAAGATCAAAAAACTTGCAAACCTTTAAACACTTGAATCCTCTTTTAGTGTCATATCACTCTATGGTCTTGAAATTGACTATTGATCACTTACTCAAAACAATCTTTTGGACAATCAAATCTTAGCACAATATCAAACACAATGCCCATTTTAACAAGAGAGTAGAGACATAAGATCGCTAAAACATTTGAAATAGCTGAAAATCATATCAACATGACATACCAAAGCAAAACACAAGAAGAAAACATAACAAGCCAACATATCAGAGCAATCAAACAAGTCCAAAATCAAAATAAAACTATGTTAAAACCTCACAAGGATTTAAATACATCTCAAAAGAAAGGTGGTTCTTTTATGCACCTCTTAAAGAGATCCCTAAAGGATTTGGCTAAAGAAGATCAAAATCATGCACCTATATCTAACAATGATCCATCCATCCATAAGCAAATTGACTCTCCAAAGACATCTATTCCTACACCTCCTGAAAGCTTGCAAGAACCTTCCATAACATCCTTGCCAAACAATACATCCAAAGCTAAAGTTTCCCAAGGGATATCCATAATTGCCATCAAGCCTATTTCAGAGGATCTTATTCAAAGCTCGTCTCCTTCATATCCAAGCATTAATTCATTGCAGCATCCCCATAGCGCTTCCTTGCAAATTGAAGTCCTCATTCATACAATGCTTGTTAAACGTGTCCTAATAGATGGGGGAGCTAGCTTGAACATTTTCTCTATGAATCTTGTCCGTGCTCTAGGCTATTCAGAAGATGCAGTTGATCCCCAGAAAAGGATAAAAAGCAAAACATCTGGTGAAGAAGAACATTAATCCAAAGGAATTGTGATATTACCCCTCACATTGGGACCTTTTCAGAAGGACATAGCATGCCAAGTTTTAGACTTGGACCTACCATACAATATACTCTTGGGGAGACCATGGATTCAGGATATACAAGTTATTCCATCAACATGTAATCAGTGCTTAAAATTTCCATACAATGGACAAGAAATCACAATATCAGCAGACTCAAATCTAGTGCAGTGTTGTAGTAATCTGAGATCAGCTCAAGGGATCATTGTTTCACATAACAAAGAGGCAGCACCTTCAAGCACACAATCTAAGGAATAATCATTTGAATAAATTTTGTCAAACATGGAAAAACAAATGCAGCTGAAAGATCAAGGGACCGGAGAATATTTGATATCATGGAAAAACAAACAAGAGCAACTTCAAATTGAGAGGGATGAAGAAGCAGATATAGTAGTTGATGTAGTTCACAAGTATGTAGAACAAATGTTAGGAACTAGCCTACTTGAATCAGAATCACATTCGACTGACATGGACTTAACCCCAGATTTTCTTTTACGAGGTCATTCTGATGAGAGTATCGTTCTAGACATGGAAAGACATACTAAAAGCCTTGACATCTCTATCATGACCCCTAATATCTTTGAAACCATTCAACCTGAAGATCCTTTATCCTTAAGCTATCATGAACCTATGGACTGGGAAAATGAAGAACATATTGATGTTGATACCTTTCCAAACGACCATGCCATATCCTTATATCTTGATGAAATCAAACCCGCAAGAACTTTCACCAAGGATTCCGCTAATGTATCTTTGAGTCAAGTGGGTACCAGATCTCCTAGTCACAAAGTTGAAAATCAAGAAAACAATATCAGGTCTAAGGTTGAAAACCATTTAGTGGCAACATTAGACCGTGAAAAAGTAAAAATAAAGGACGCATCTAATGGTGAAAACCTCCTTGAGGTGCCGAAAGATGGGAGATTTGATACCTTACCTGAATGTTATCAAGAGAAGTTATCTATCATAATGGCACCAACAAAGGCAACTACCATTGGCACAACTAATCTACATCCAGCAGCAACCTCTTTATCAGAACCAGCAAGGCAAAAATACTTGAAACCATTCAAAAGATGGCAAGTCAATTTTACCTGTTCATATACAGACATTCCAGGGTTTGATCCATATCTTACAATACATCACCCGAATATCAGTCCAAGAGCAAGCATCAATAATGGAACACAACATGGATCAAGAGCAAGCATCAATAAAGGAACACACCATAAATCAGAAGCAGGCATTCTATTCATCAAAGTGGTTGTAGAATGGAATATAAAACAACTTCAAGTCTTTGGAGACTCTCAGCTTGTCATTAATCAAATCAATGATGACTATCAAACTAAAGATGACAAACTCATGCCTTAGAAAAAGATGGTGGATGATTTCAAGAAGTACTTTGTAGAAATAAATTTTGAACAGATTCCAAGAAATGATGACAAAGTAGCAGACGCCATGGCTACACTTGCTTCTCTATTGCAGACACAGGAAAATCAACAACGTTATGAATTCCTAGTTGAAGAGTTATTTCATCCTGCCTATAATATTCTTGATTCCCAAACCATCTGTCAACTTATTGGACACAATTCCTCCCGCTATGGAAAAACTTACACATACTTGAAAGATAATATCTTACCTCCTGACTTATCAAAGAACCAAAAGAGAAACTTTATTCACCAATCCTCTCATTTTACTCTCGTCGCAGATACCCTGTATAAACGAGGTCTAGACGATACTCTCTTAAGATGTCTTGAACAAGAATAATCTGAGAAGGCTTTACATGAAGTCCATAATGGAATTTGTGGCACTCATTCAAGTGGTCTTACCCTTTCGAAAAAACTCATACGCTTGGGCTACTATTGGCCGACTATGGAACAAGATTCTTTTAAGATAGCAAGAACATGCAAACAATGTCAGATCCATGGGAATTTGATCCATGCACCAGCACACGAACTACATGCTTTAGCAACATCTTGGCCTTTTTGTCAATGGGGACTTGATCTAGTAGGAAAGATAAATCCTTCCTCATCTAATGGACACAAATTCATCCTGGTAGCTACAAAATATTTTACAAAATGGATTGAAGCAGTACCTCTCATAAACATCATAGGAAAACAAATTGCTGCATTTATCTTGAATTACATCATCTGTCGCTATGGAATACCAATGACCATTATCACTGATGATGGGTGACCATTCATGAATCAAGATGTATAAGAGCTATGTGAGAAGTTAAAAATCCAGCATAGATTCTCCACACCATATTATCCACAAGGAAATGGGCAGGCAGAAGCATCTAACAAAACTATCCTATAAATTCTTAAAAAGACAGAGAATGATGTTGGGAAAGATTGGCATATTCAACTAAACCCTACTCTATGGGCCTACCACACCAGTATCCACACACCGACAGGTGCCACACCTTTCTCTTTTGTATATGGATCAGAAGCCATATTGCCAATCGAAGTAGAGATACCCTCTCTACGTGTATCACTAAAAGGTCTCATCCCAGATGAAGAACAAAGAGTATCTAGACTACAAGAGTTAGAACTGATCTATGAATAAAGACAAAATGTCTTTGATCATCTAAAGGTATATCAGCAAAGAATGTGTCGGAGCTATAATCATAAGGTTAAACCATGAATCTTTCAAGTTGGAGAACTAGTGCTAAAGGAAAATCCATGCAACCAGGCAAATCAAGAAAAGAAAGGAAAATTTGAACCAAATTGGTTAGGTCCATTTGTGGTCACAACAGTATTTGGATCAGGAGCATATCAATTATCAACATAGGACAAAGATCAACTCAAGGAACCTATCAATAGCATGCACCTGAAGAAGTTCTATGTCTGAAAAATCAGAAAAAATAAAAAATAGTGAAAAATCAGAAAAAATCAAAAACAGTGAAAAATCAGAAAAATAAAAAACAGTGAAAAATCAGAAAAATAAAAAATAGTGAAAAATCAGAAAATCCAAAAAAATCAAATATCAGAAAAAGTGCAATAAAAACAGATGGTGAAAACCTGGCAAACAGGTGCTATCTGTCGGCTGGCTCTTCCATCTATTAGTTCATGCATTTTTCTGCTTGCATTCATTTTCCATCAGTGTTGATCATCATGAAGCCTTTATACATACACAGACATCCCAAGTGGCTTCTTACCATGGTTTGGATCATTGGATATATCATAACGAATTTGTTTCTAGGCTTGGGGCAAAATCCTACACCTAGCTGGGGGCAAAACTTTTGATCAATTTTGAGCTTAATCAAACAAGTAGAACAATAGTTAGACAACTCTTATCAAGCAAAAAATGAGACACATCCAACATTGAACACAAGATCAAAATATCAACTATCAAGCTATCAGGAAATCAATCTAAGCACATCACACACTTTGTAGTGGATAATATCTTTTTGAATAATTATTTTAACATGATTGTTCAACTTTTCTATATTTCTTTGCGCTATCATGATTTCTGAGTGACTCCAGGATGTCATTGACTAGAGGAACAAGGAAGAAACATGATATTTTTCTTGTCTACTGTCTGAAAATTAATCATTAATATGTACAAATTTGTCTCAGGACATGATCATCAGAATATCATTGAAGACATTTCTGATTTGCGTATTGAAATGATTAATACTGCCTGTTTTACGCAAACAACACTCAGGTCATCTCAGTTCAAATATACCTCGATGCTTGTGTTAACTTGCTATATCAAAATCCAGGAAAGAAGTGCTCAAGTCATCATGGTTTACATATACCATCGATGTTTGCACTCAATTCCCACATTTCAAAAGCTCAATGATGACAAAAATGCAAAATAATCCAGTGACTAGTCCGGTTGTAGCTTTGCATTCCATTGCATTTTCATTTGCATTTTAGCTTGCATGGGATCCTACAAGCTCCTTTTATCCAAGGTTAAATCTATCACAATAATCATCAAAGTATCATCACAAGTGTATACGCAATCAGAATGATGACTCATATCTCTCATGATATCGTCAACCCAACCAACTCTTATGCTATCTCTCTCAACAGAATCAACAATCAACATATCCAAAATATTTCTGCATCTTGATATCAACAAACTGTTAGTTCTTTATCTAATCAACCTTATCAAATCAAATCAATCAATCAAACACAATCAATTCTATCACGTCTTATACAGGATGTATCCTTCCTGAAACCAGACGATTTGATTCTGATTCATGTCTTATACAGGATGTATCCTTCCTGAAACCAGACGTTCTGATCATGTCTTATATAGGATGAATCCTTCCTGAAACCAGATTCTTTGATCATCGTTGTCTTATACAGGATGAATCCTTCTTGAAACCAGACTGAATCTAATCAATCAAGATTTTCAATCTTCTCAATCTAAGCAATCAAGCTAATCAAAGAACTCGCATTTTCATCAAACCACAGTTGCGGAAATCAAATCAAATCTATCGGGATATCAATCTCACAAAAACTCCAAAGATCAATTATCTCAATTGATCTCTCGAGGGGGCATCATCATACCGGGATTTAGCAATCAAGAGTTGGGGCATCCTATCAAATCAATATCATCATCAAAATGAGATTATTCTTTGAATCAACGTGTCATCACACCTTGCTTCAAAGAGGGGCAAAATGTATACAGCTAAAAATGGTCTGAAGATAATTAATTGAATAAGAAATTATTTAATTAATCTCTCCTTCCCAATTTAATTGAATTCACTAAGCAATTTGATTAAATCTCTCATTCATCTACTTATTAATAAATCTAAGGATTTATTAAATAGGTTCATTTCATCCCTTTAATTAATTAATTCAAATTAATTAATCCCTCCATCCAAATTCATTTCTTCTAAATCCTAATTAATTAAAACAAATAAAATTTATGAGTTGTTGAGATTAATTAGCCATTTTCCTAATATTTGAATTTCTAAATTCAAATTCTCCTAACTTCTACCACTCCTAAACCTAACCATTCCTAAACCTAACCCATTCTACCTACCACCTTGTCCCCTTTCATCCAACATCTTCTAGAACCTTTGTGACACTTGTCACTAAGTGTTCCCTTTAATCCAACTCCCTTTGCCAACCTCCTCCAATTTAACCATTGATATCTTCAGATCAATCTCAACCGTTGATTCATGCCAACTCACCCCTAGCCTTGAAAAATCCTATAAATAGACCTCATTTTGAGCAATATGGATCCCATCTCATTCGTAGCTTAAGCATTGTTACTATAGGCATCTAGCTTCTAGTTTATCATTTCTTAGCAATATTATCATGCTCATTTTAGCTTAATTGCATCTTTATTCTAGTTCATTTTATAGATCAATCAATGCATTAATATAGCTTAATCATGCTATTCTTGCTAGATCATGCATTTTTAGCATTCAAATCCTCCATCCAAGTGTAGTCAAGTCACTGAATTTTGCATAATCTGATCTGAGAGCTTTTTTCATACTTGCATTTACTAGGAGGCAATAAGTCGATTAGCTATAGTTTTACATGTCTTTGATTTAAATCTTCTAACCATGCTTGCAATGATTTATTAAGTGTTTTGTGTTGCAGGAACAGGTATAACAGGTACACCACACAAATACACGACAGTTTGATCTGTTCTAAGTAGCACAATGGGTTGGTGTAGGATCATGGGGGGCCAAAAAGTGGCGATGTGAAAAAAATAGCCTTCTCCACTCGCCTAAAAACACGAAAATCCATGTTGACTTTTTGCTTGGCCTGGGTGTCAGTACACCTTGGCATGGTAATTACCTAAGAAAATCGGATATTGGATAAAATCGGATATCCGATAATATTGGATATCCGATTTTTATTTGTAATTTTAAATTAAAAAATATATTATATATATTACATATTATATAATATATAATATATTATTGTATAATATAATATAATATAATATAATATATATAATGTAATAATATATTATATAATACGTATTATAATAATATATTATATAATATGTATTATAATAATATATTATTATATTATATAATACGTATTATATAAAATATTATTATATTATATTATATTATATATTATATAATATTATATAATATATATAATGTAATAATATATTATATAATTATATAATATAATAATATATTATTAATAATATATAATATATTATTAATAATATATTATATATTATATAATATGTATAATGTAATAATATATTATATAATTATATAATATAATAATATATTATATTATATATATTTTATAGCATTATATTATAATATAATAATATATTATATTATATAATATTATATTATAATATAATAATATATTATATAATATAATAATATATTATATAATATATTATTATATTATATAATATAATGTTATTTTAAAATAATTTAAGTATAAAAATCGGATATCCAATTTTTTGAGACAATATATTTCGACTGTGATAGCCCGTGAGTCACTTTTAACTGATGGGCTGCATGATTTTATAGAAATCCGATATCCGGTGTTTTGCAAAAAAATTGCTAAAAAATAGATTGAAAGGTAAGATTTTTATTGTTTTCAATCATTTTTATTCAATTTTTATATTTTTTTTAATGTTTATTTGATTTTTCATTGAAAATATGTTTTTTTTCATGAAAACTAGGTTTTTTTAAATCAAATACAAAATTGTTTAAATTTGTTAACTAAATTCAATTGTTTACATTCAATTAGGTTAAAAATGGGGGATAACAATGAAAACATTGATCAACCACAACCACAACAACCAAACCCTCCTTTGCCAAACCCCCCTCAATTCAGGATTTGACTGCACAAAATTTGAATGAATTGAGGGGGATTGCAAATGTATATCATAGGATCCCTCATCTAAACCCAATGTTTGATCCTCTCACGTTGATCATAAAGAGTATGGAAACCATGACTGAGAAGCACAATACCACCCTTTTGTGGCGAGATTCTATGAGGGAACAATATGCAGATGGCTTATCGTATAAGGAGATCAAGGATCTTGAGATATCAAAAGCCGATATCACCTCATTGTTTGTGATTCCCCACACCGGTCAACCTGTAGACCCCCAAAAAACAAAACTTTCTATTAAATGGTGCACAAATGATGGTATTGTGAAAAACTTTTGGGATTGTTGGTGGATGGTTTTCAACAAACCACCCAACAACAATCTTGATGTGCCCTTCTACTTCATAAAAAAATAGTATGCCGAGTTTTTTTTACGCAAACATGTGAACTACTTTGACATCCAACCTTTCCAGGGTGTGGGTTTAGGTATGCCCCAAAATAGACCCGGGGCAGTCAGAGTAGTCCAGGGCCCATATGTCCCCCCTCCTCCTGTTGATCCCCCACCTCCAGTGCACCATCCATATATCATTTGTGAGGTGGCTTCATGGACCATATCGGCTATTCACTCTTTGAGTAGCCTTTTGGTTTCTCAGGCTGGGTCAGTAGCTCAGCCTACTTTTGATGGTAGCAGTGCATCCGATGGTGCTGACACGTCATCCTCGACTCCACACATATGCGTGCCCCATAGTTGTGTCATTTGTGGGCACGTATGCTTGGGTCCAGTTGGACAACCTGTTGATCCTCCTATGGACAATGCAGATTATGAGGTGCATGAGATGCATGATGCACTAGATGTTATGACATAGACTGAAGGATACCCTGAGGAGTCCTTGCATGCTAGAGGCAAGGAGGCACCGTCATCATACATTGATGATGTAGTGGTAAGATTTGTATTTTCATAGTTCATGTTATATTTTAAATGAATATTTATAATCTAGATAATATTAAGTACTAGTTTTTATTTACATGGTCTATTTAACAGTTGATGGCTGAGGAGGAGTTGAGACAGATTCAGGAGGGCACCTTGTTGACCATTTCATTTGGTCTTGATAGCTTGATGGTACATATATTATTGCACCTAGTCATTTGTATTTTATTGTACATACATGCTCATCATTTATATTGGTATTAATTAGATTATGTAGTAACTTGCATGTATATCTTATTTTACTCTTGTAGGGCACAAGCAACACGAGTGCGGGACAGTGTGATTTAGGATCTGGTAGTGCAGTTGGAGACAAGGGAAAGGTAATTGAATGCAAATATGATTGAATGAATAGTTTAAATAACTTATAGTGATTATACACGTCTAGACATAGATTGATAGTTTCATATACTTGTTGTGTATATGTACAGAGAATTCTTGGCTTCACATCCTTGATGACTATACCCAGTATACCTGAAGATGAAGAAGAAGAAGAGATGCCTCGAGTAGATGTGTGTTTATTTTATTTTGTGTTTAGTAGATATAATTTGTTATTATCAGTGACAATTATATGCTAACTTGTATCAATGTCATGTTTCTGAACATATATAGGTTGTGTATGAAAATATTCAAAACATACCTCCTCTACCGAAGACATACATCAAGAGTCCTGCAAAGCCGAAGAGAAAACGTGGAGATGAGGTAAACATGAATAGTTCAATTATAGTTCATTTTTATGTTAAATTTTTGAATGTGAACTATATAATATAACTAATATTAATCTTGGTTTGCTTTTGTTGTGCAGGATCCTTCAAAGCCACAGCGAAGAGGATCGATTTTGATGATCCATCAACAACTTAGGATGTTATAGATAGTTTTGGGATTATTACATGTCTAGTTGGCATGTATATTTTGTATACGGACATGCATTCACATATTTAGACATACATTTTGTTTGAGTTGGTGTTTATGCCATATTTGTGTATGGACATACATTTGTAATCATTTGACATTTTTATATATACAAAAGTTGATATTTGATCATATAAATTGTTGCTCATCTGTGCGTGGTGTTATCATGGGAATATTTAATCTTCATTCCAATAATTAACAATGGTTAATAATGGCTATTTAAAGAACAATACAATTCATTTCATTTCATCGTAAGTGTTGTTTGTATAATGAACAATACAATTTATTTAATGAACAATACAATACAATTCATTTTAATGAACAATACAATACAATTCATTTAATGAAAAATACTTGATACAATTCATTATTACCCTATGCATGGTCCTATTTTCTCCCCCACCTCGGTCGAACGCTCGAGGTCATACCCTACCGACGTCGTCCCTTGAGCGCCCTAAGTGCTAAAATTGTCAAACTTTGACGGGCCCTAACTCAGAATCTGAGGCACCTACGAATGATCTGTTTGAACCTGCAGGGAAACAAGAGGGGTCCCTAAAAAATCCTATCTCGGTTTTTCAAGTTTCCCTATGGTTTTATTAGGGCAGTAATTTTTTTGGTTGGCAAAAAAATCGTCAGTCTCATTCATTCGAATGTTGTCGTGTGGCCATTTTATCGTTCAGCTCATCGCGATGAAGAACCGTCAGATCCAACATGTCCAGTTAGGCATTATTATCCTATGCATGGTCCTATTTTTCCCCCCCACTCGGTCGAATGCTCAGGGTCATACCCTATCGGTGTCGTCCCTTGAGCGCCCTAAGTGCTAAAAATTGTCAAACTTTGATGGGCCCTAACTCGGAATCCATGGCACCTGTGAACAATTGGTTTGAACTTATGGGGCCACGAGAGGGGTCCCTACAAAAGCCTATCTCGGTTTTTCAAGTTTACCTATAGTTTTATTAGGGCAACAATTTTTCGGTGGGCAAAAAAATCGTCAGTCTCATTCATTCGAATGTTGTCTCGTGGTCGTTTCCTCGTTCTTCTCATCAAAATGATGAACCGTCAACTTTGACATGTCTAGTTAGGCATTATTACCCTATGCATGCTCCTATTTTTCCCCCCCACTCGGTCGAACACTCGGGGTCATACCCTACCGACGTTGTCTCTTGAGCGCCCTAAGTGCTAAAAGTTGTCAAACTTTGATGGGCCCTAACTCAAAATCCTTGGTATCTACAAATGATCCATTTGAACCTACGGGGCCATGAGAGGGGTCCCTACAAAATCCTATCTCTGTTTTTCAATTTTCCCTACGGTTTATTAGGGCAGCAATTTTTCGGTTGGCGAAAAAATCATCAATCTCATTCATTCGAATGTTGTCTCGTGGCCAATTTCTCTTTCTGCTCATCACGATGACGAACCATCAGCTCTGACATGTCCAGTTAAGAATAATTACCCTATGCATGCTCCTATTTCCCCCCCCCACTCGGTCAAACGCTTGGGGTCATACCCTACCGGCGTCGTCCCTTGAGTGCCCTAAGTGCTAAAAATTGTCAAACTTTGACAGGCCCTAACTCAGAATCTGTGGCACCTGCGAATGATCCATTTGATCCCACGAGGCCACGAGAGGGGTCCCTAAAAAATCCTATCTCGGTTTTTCAATTTTCCCTACGGTTTTATTAGGGCAGCAATTTTTTGGTGGGCGAAAAAATCGTCAGTCTCATTCATTCGAATGTTGTCTCATGGCCATTTTCTTGTTCTGCTCGTCGCGATGACGAAGTGTTAACTCTGACATGTCTAGTTAGGCATTATTACCCTATGCATGGTCCTATTCCCCCCCCCCCCCCACTTGGTTGAACGCTCGGGGTCATACCCTACCGACGTCGTCCCTTGAGCGCCCTAAGTGCTAAAAATTGTCAAACTTTGACGGGCCCTAACTCAGAATCCATGGTACCTACAAATGATCCATTTGAACCTATGGGGTAACGAGAGGGGTCCCTAAAAAAGCCTATCTCTGTTTTTCAAGTTTCCCTATGGTTTATAAGGGCAGCAATTTTTTGGTTGGTGAAAAAATCGTCAGTCTCATTCATTATAATGTTGTCTCGTGGCCAATTTCTCATTCTGCTCGTCGCAATGACAAACCATCGACTTTGACATGTCTAGTTAGGCATTATACCCTATTCATGTTCCTTTCCCCCCCCCCCCACTTAGTTGAACATTCGGGGTCATACCCTACCCGCATCGTCCCTTGAGTGCCCTAAGTGCTAAAAATTGTCAAACTTTGATGGGCCCTAACTTGGAATCCGTGGCACCTGCGAACGATCCGTTTGAACCTACGGGGCCATGAGAGGGGTCCCTACAAAATCCTATCTTGGAATTCGTATCCCTAACTTGTTCAATGAAAAATATAGATAAACAAGCATTACATTGTAGACACATAATGATCATCAATATTTCCATGTATTGTATACACATAATTACCATTACAATTGCATGTGACATCCATGAAGGGATATGCAAACATGATTTTTTTTTCATTATCAATACAACTACACCAATGTACTCATGTACAAATACATTGTATATCATCAATATAACTAAATCAATTTGCTCATGGACATTGTATATCATCATAACAAAGTTACATCAATTCACTTCCATATACAAATACAACATCCCACTTCATCTACATCAAACATCCTCATGTCCTAAGGGAAAAGCTTACGTACAACAATGCCTACATATAAATGAAGACCAAAATAAGTAACCTTTTTATGCAGAATGAATGTGCTACAAGAAACAAATTATAACACTTAATACAAATTAGTTTGTCAGATTATAAATAGATCATTTGAAACATTTTTAAGACGTACAAACTTGTATAATTACGATACTTACCAGTTTCTCTGCAAAGTATACAAGCATAACTTTGAAGAAAGACATGTGTTGATTAAAGCCCTTCTCACTGCATTTCTCTGCATGGTTGAAGACGATGGTAGATATGGTCATTTCTAAATAGAAATACATTCACTTGACTTAATGTTTATGCACAAAATTTTATCTCATTAATGCACAAAGGAATAT
Source organism: Cryptomeria japonica (assembly GCF_030272615.1). Taxonomy (NCBI): domain Eukaryota; kingdom Viridiplantae; phylum Streptophyta; class Pinopsida; order Cupressales; family Cupressaceae; genus Cryptomeria; species Cryptomeria japonica. The sequence goes on from NC_081407.1 coordinate 603,949,379, forward strand.
GTACCATCACCAAGAGAGGGTCTTGTCAACGACGAATGATCTAGCATGAACCTGTATTTTTAAGAATTGTTAGTCTACACATAAAATGCATGGATGAACATAAAGGCTTTATGATAATCACTTCAACTAAAATGCATGATAATAAATGAAAAGGAGGGATTATATACCATAAAAATATGTCCCTTCGAATTATATCAATAGAACCCAGTATGTTGACGCAAAAATCATAATGTGATACTGTTGTATATCATAAAACAAGACCTACATGAGCATAAAGGTTTTGTGATAATTATATCATCAAAAATTTTCAAATAGTGTTCTCTAATAACAAAAATTGTAAAGCTCATCAAATGCATGATAATAAGTCATGTTGCAAAAATACATCCCTTTCGATTATATTGAGTGTACCCGCTATGTGCATGCAAAAACCATGTTACCAAAAAAAAAAGGTTCATCAATAGACCTGCATTTTGAACACATCCTTAATATAAATGTAACAAACTTGAACATTAAGGTTTAATGATCATTATTTGAAATTAAATGCATGATAAAAAAATAAGGCACCATTAAAGACCTACTACTCAAGTGTGCTTGAAGGGTCATCTCTTTGCTTAAGAGTATCTAGTATTGCTTCATGATCAACAATAGTCACTGTCCATAGCTCTTTGGTCTTCGGTTTTGCTTGATGCTTCAACAACTTGACATTTGTAGCTATAATAAGGTGTGAATACATTATAATGGTTTTGTGTCTCTCATAGTCTTCAAACTTAGGTATGCAATTTTTTCTAATCATGTATGTTCGCAAACAAGTTCCCACAACAACAACTGAACCTGTAGGATATGTGAACCCATCATCATCTGTCACTGGTTGTGTTATCTTTTGTTTTCCCTATACACATCGTGCCAACCAATATTCTGATCTCTCTTCATTCCCTTGCGGTGCAACAACTGCAAAAACATGTCCTGGTTGTACAAGATCTGATAGACGGTCATACTCAAGTGAAATTTCCATGTCATCATTTGACAAGGATATTGTTTGAGATAAAGGAGTGAGATATTGGGGAACCCGCGTATCAACCAACTCACTTGACTCGCACTAATCCCAATCACACCGAACACAAATCTAACAAAAACAAGCCAACGCTCGTGTCCAAATGGTCCATGTACTTGCATCTGAGCTGAGAAATGAATGCATCTTTGAAGAATCTTTAATTTTTTGACAATCCAATCTATCTTCCATTGTGCCCTCCTCAACCAACCAAAAGAATCTGGTCACTGCTGAATCAAGAGTACCTCCATGTGACAATACTAAACTACACCAATCAACAATAGAACATGCATCAAAGAAATTTGCACCTGAAATTCTCAATTGCTCCTTTACTAGAGCTCTCTTCAAACATGCACCTGCTCGATCATGCTCCCCCTTCCCATGCCCTGCCCCAAAAAACACAAAATATGAGTTATACGCCTCTCTACATGCATTCTACTCAACCAATAAAACATACGGGCATTCTTGAATTGACCCATATAGTTATCTGACCATATTATATGTCGGTCAATTGCAATATCTTTCTCATGCAAGAAATCAAAAAAATTCTCGAAAGAATGTTGCACATACTCGGAGGAGTGTGATCTATCATCACTCATATAAAAATGACACTCCCTGATTATCTTCCTGTCCTCTTCTGTACTATCAGGAGCATGTCTATATGTAATGTGAACAAAAATAGCAATCTGGATTGAATTGTAGTACTGAGACTGTACCTCATTCTGTGGTTGCAATGTATAGTTCTCTGCAAAATCAACCACCAATACAATAGTGCCAATCAGGAAAGAGTTCTTACACATCCTGAAATATTGATCCAACCACTGAGACCTAGGGGTGTGCCTTGCATACTTGTAGAAAATATTTTCCTTAAAATCCAAAATAAAATCAGCAATACTCACTTCTCTTGAGACTAATTCGCATCTAGAACCTTCACCTCCACTCTTCACAGTATATTTCACTGTCTCATATCTTTTTTTCTCAACATAATTCTTTCCAAACTTGTGTTCGCTGCCCTCATGAAAACATGAAACAAACTTTGACAACCCACCACATTCTGAGCACTTCTCATTCAAACAATTATTTCTATAGAAATAGCAGCCATCATCTCTAGGGCATAAAAATAGATCTTGAAAGTCTCTTGATGATCTTGAAAATAGCATTACACCACACTCCTGCAACATCTCATTAGTATGCATCATAGAACAAATATGACATAAAATTTCATGATACATTGAAAACTCCACATGGTACTTGCAACAACAAGTATTGTGAATCTTAAGAGGAACACACTAAAAAGATTTCAAAGATTCAAAGGCCCTTTGTGATATTTGCAAAGCTGGATGTACTTCATAAATTTTTTTGTACAATATTGTTTGGCTTGATTCCAAGAAATGTTTGGGATGTGGTGTGTGGTCTCGGTTGCTGATTCTTAATTTCAAAAGGTCCTTTACATTGGGTGACACTCTAGAATTAGAGTGCCAAAATTGTTGAATCTCCTCCTTCACATTGTCAGTCAACTTTCTATCAACACGTGGAAGCCTCCCACCAAAAGCCCATGTATCTTGTTGAAGTGGATCGTCAAGTCTTTGTCTTCATGCAAGTGCTCTATCCAAAGTTTTACGGTTTATGTTAAAATCAACACAAGTTTGTCTCATTTGACGAGCCTTCCTCAATTTATGGCTTACTAAGGAGGTTGTAATCACTCTTCGAGCGACTCTCTTATCTCTTTCTTTGGTATTCTTTCCAATAGAATTGAGAGCGTCAAATAGATTTTTTGCAATAATAGAGTTTCTCTCCATCTTCTTGCTCATACAAATCTTCAATTTGTTTAGCAATGGTCTCATCTTTATCATCTTTAGCAATTGAACAAAGAGTTGGCATTGCGCGGTCAATGTCTTATTGCTGTTGTTGACCTCTTGCCTTCAAGATTCACAATAATGTTCTCATCGATTTCAAATAACCATTTTGGGGTTCTTGAAGGTCTTGGATTTGGAATTTGTCTTTCATCCATGAGAGGGTCTTCATTTCCAAAGTAATTAGGTGTTACATATGGTTCACTTGGTTGAGAAATTCCACCTTCAATGTCAAAGTTTTTCACATTTTCACTACCTATGTCAAAATTTTCCACATGTTGAGCATTTTCATTATCACTTTCAACATTTTCAACATTTTCTAAATTTTCACTTTCAAAATCTACATTTTCATTTTAAAAAACTTGTGACACATTTTCAAATTCAATTTCCTCTTCACTTGAAGTAACATTAGCAATATTTAACATACATCGTCTTCTCCTCCTATGACATTCTCTATCTCTTTCTCTATACACTTCAATTTGGTCATTTGAAAGTTTTCTTTTGCGTTTAGACTTCCAATAACTACTCCCTATTTACCTCCACACAGATTCTCCTAAATGATAGATAATGTAAGATTTGACTTTAAGAATTTCCCAAAAGCACAAATTTGTCTCAACTTGTCTGAAAACCTGTGATCATCGACAGAAAATAGAATATGTAGACTGTGGGCCATTGGAATCCACAAAATAGCCCACAAGGCTCTTTTTTATTTACAAAAATCGGATATCTGATTTTAATTTATAAATTTGCGGTCCCAAATTTTTTTCCCTTTGCCGCCTTTTTTTTTACTGTTGCCACATTAATGGCAATGGCAAAAATTGGATATCCAATAAAATCTGATATCTGATTTTATTAGTCATATTTTAGAGAGAGAGACAAAGAGAGAGAGAGATTACGAGAGAGAGAGAGAGAGAGAGAGAGAGAGAGAGAGAGAGAGAGAGAGAGAGGAGGAGAGGGAGAGAGAGAGATTAGGGGAGATATTGTGTCATATGACCCCTTTAAGAAATCATATGACCCCTTTAAGAAATCATATGACCCCTTAGGATACAATATGACCTCTTATGACACCATATTGGGTCGCTTTGGGTCCTATGGTGTCCTAAGGTGTCATATTGTGTCCTACGACCCCTCAGGACACCATATGACCCATAACGACACAATTTGGTGTCTTAAGGGGTCATATGGTATCCTAGGACACCATATGACCCCTAACGACCCCATATGGTGTTATAAGGGGTCGTATGTTGTCCTTAGGGGTCATATGGTGTCCCATGAACCCTTATGACCCCTTAGGACACTATACGACCCGTTATGACACCATATTGGGTCGTTATGGGTCCTATAGTGTCCTAAGGGGTCATATTATGTCCTACGATCCCTTAGGACACCATATCACCCCTAACAACATCATATGGTGTCATAAGGGGTCATATGGTGTTCTACGACCCCTTAGGACACCATATGATCCCTTAAGACACCATATTGGGTCGTTATGGTTCATATTGTGTCCTAATGGGTCATATTGTGTCATATGACCCCTTTAAGACATCATATGACCCCTTAGGACACAATATGACCCCTTATGACACCATATTGGGTCGCTTTGGGTCCTATGGTGTCCTAAGGTGTCATATTGTGTCCTACGACCCCTTAGGACAAAATATGGCCCATAATGACACAATTCGGTATCTTAAGGGATCATATGGTGTCCTAGGACACAATATGACCCCTATGGACACCATAAGACCCCTAACGACACCATATGGTGTCATAAGGGGTCGTATGTTGTCTTTAGGGGTCATATGGTGTCCCATGAACCCTTATGACCCCTTAGGACACCATACAACCCGTTATGACACCATATTGGGTCGTTATGGGTCCTATGGTGTCCTAAGGGGTCATATTATGTCCTACGACCCCTTAGGACACCATATGACCCCTAACGACACCATATGGTGTCATAAGAGGTCATATGGTGTTCTACGACCCCTTAGGACACCAAATGACCCCTTAAGACACCATATTGGGTCGTTATGGGTCATATTGTGTCCTAATGGATTATATTGTGTCATATGACCCCTTTAAGACATCATATGACCCCTTAGGACACAATATGACCCCTTATGACACCATATTGGGTCACTTTGGGTCCTATGGTGTCCTAAGGTGTCATACTGTGTCCTATGACCCCTTAGGACACAATATGACCCATAATGACACAATTTGGTGTCTTAAAGGGTCATATGGTGTCCTAGGACACAATATGACCCCTAACGACACCATATGGTGACATAAGGGGTCGTATGCTGTCCTTAGGGGTCATATGGTGTCCCATGAACCCTTATGACCCTTTATTGGGTCATTATGGGTCCTATGGTGTCCTAAGGGGTCATACTATGTCCTACGACCCCTTAGGACACCATATGACCCCTTAAGACACCATATTTAGTCGTTATGGGTCATATTGTGTCCTAATAGGTCATATTGTTTCATATGACCCCTTTAAGACATCATATGACCCCTTAGGACACAATATGACCCCTTATGACACCATATTGGGTCGCTTTGGGTCCTATGGTGTTCTAAGCGGTCATATTGTGTCCTACGACCCCTTAGGACACTATATGACCCATAACGACACAATTTGGTGTCTTAAGGGGTCATATGGTATCCTAGAACACCATATGACCCTTGTGGACACCATATGACCCTTAACAATACCATATGGTGTCATAAGGGGTAGTATGTTGTCCTTAGGGGTCATATGGTGTTCCATGAACCCTTATGACCCCTTAGGGCACCATACGAACCGTTATGACACCATATTGGGTCATTATGGGTCCTATGGTGTGCTAAGGGGTCATATTATGTCCTATGACCCCTTAAGACACCATATGGTGTCATAAGGGGTCCTATGGTGTCCATAGGGGTCATAAGGTGTCCTATGACCCCTTAGGACACCATATGACCCCTTAAGACACCAAATTTGGTCGTTATGGGTCATATTGTGTCTTAATGGGTCATAGAACACCATATGACCCATAACGACACAATTTGGTGTCTTAATCTCTCTCTCTCCCCCTATCCCCTAATCTCTCTCTATCCCCTAATCTCTCTGTCCCCTAATCTCTCTCTCTGCTTATCTCTTTATCTCTCTCTCCCTTCCCCCCCCCCCTCTCTCTCTCTCTCTCTCTCTCTCTCCCCCACTCCCCCCTCTCCCTATCCCTCTCCCTAATATCATATACTAATTTATTTATAAATTAATATATTAAAATATTATATATTAATATATTAATAAACATTAGATTAATTATGTGAAAATTTAGTTAGTGAATTTACTTATTAAAATCGGATATCCGATTTGTGTTGTAAAATTTTCCAATTACAAATTTCGGCTCGGGAATGCTTTGGGATTTGGATTGGAAGTGACAAGCCTGGAAAGTCAATTGAAAAAATGTGTTTTTTAGTATTCCTTGATTTTCCAAACTTTACACTGGTGGCTGATGACTTTTTTTGTAGCCAAAATTGATAAAATGAAAAAGGTTTTTTAAGGACATTCTTAGCTTTCCAACAATATAAGGCTTGTCTTATTTCAACTTTAATAAATAATTATTATTTATTTTCTAATTGAATTTTGACAATAGTCCTGATTGATAGACTGATTGAAAAACACTCATCACTTTCAAACGGTATAACATTTTTTGAATCCGAAACATGTATCACATCCTATGCTTCATCTACTATAGGGAAAAATTAAAAAAAATTAAATCTCATAAGGTTTTGACCAAGTTAAGGTGGTCATATGTAGGAGTTTCTGAATTTTTGAAAAGATGTAGTAAAAAAATCATAAATAATTATTTTATAAAAAATTAAAAAAAAATATGTTTCACATCCGGACATGAGTCTAATAATTATATTATAAATATTATAAAACAATATTATGATTTGATTGTGATTAGGGTGGTCAGACATACATCTACTTCTTATCTTTTTCCTAAAATTTTAGTACCACTGCATTGAAATTTGAAATTTTCATCAAATAGGATTTTTTTTTTTCCAAAAAACAACTAGTAGCTTAGAAACTACATTCAATTTTCTATATATTCTCTTCTTACATATTTTAAAAATAATGTTCACAACATATTCAATTTTTCATGTCAAGTTGCATAACTCTGATTTTCTGAAATTTCATTGCCATTTAAGGGCCTGTTTTGGCACACCATGATCGTGCACATACCCCAATACTTGCTTAATCAAATCCTTCTAAGCATATTCAACACTGCTATTCAACACCCTCTTTATCTTAACACTTATTACTCTTCAGCCAAAAAATTTCTCTCTTTATGCATACATCCTGTTTAAAGATTTACTGAGATGTCGATATATAGACATTCAGATTTCATGTCGGCCTAAGGAAATCATAACCCAATTTCCTAGGTGCAGTGTATTTGGACAAGTGATCATAACTCATCACAAAAATTACTACCAAGTAGTCGATGCTGGTAACTCATCACAAAATTACCAAATACCGGTTTGAATAAAACATATGAACCGTTGTCCTTGAATCTTTGCTTGATCACCATCTTGATCTTCATCTTGATGCCGACTTAGTATAACCACAGGTTGTCTCTTATGCACATACCAGTTGACACAAAGTACCAGTTAGAGATAGACCTCTTGGTATAACCTCTAACATACCGGTTGACAGAGTACCAGTGACAGATTAACCAATAAGTGTATTGGTTGAGAGTGTAAACAATTGAAGTTACACCGATAGTCAATATAACCATATGTGTGTGTGAGTATTTCATCAATGACAACAAATGATGAATACATTACAATCATCATCAAGCCAACAACTTGTTTGCTCCCTTAGTATTTATAAAAAGGAATTCAAGGCCATTGTGAAGGTTGATATTTGAATTCTAAAAGCTCTACTAAGTAGTATGTACATAGGACTAAAAGGAATACAAGGATACATGAACATTTCCTTTCTACAAATGTCCACCTGAATGTAAACTCTTATTTTGATGATTGATGAAATGAAGATCATTCCATGATTACTTCATGTTTTTTGTCCATGTGTTGTATGAGCATTTATATATCAATGATATATGAGTTTGTCTTCCTCTAGTAGGAATGTGTAGTTGAATGTGGGTCTCTTTCAGCGAAAGAGTTAAATTCTGTTTTCAAACTACTATAATATGCATTTGATTGGAAGATATTAGTCATTCAGTTATGGTTTTCTGAATAGATTATGCAAGATATAGTATGTTCAAATGGGCGTTAAAGGTGTTTTACTCTGAGTGTTGATTTTTTGTAGATTGGGCTCTGTTCACCCTAGGCAAGGCACTAATCACATTTTGGATTTCAGAGTTATTCTTATTTTACCTTTTATATTCTTATTTCACCTTTTATATTTCTACAGTAGGATTAGTTTTAACTTAGATAACTAATCTCAATACAAACGTATGAAGTATAAACCAAGGTTGTAGCCAAAGCTAAAGTTTTATCTTCCTTTCCTTGGTTCATTTCCATTGAGATTTCTACTTTATATAACAGTGATAACCTATAAGTGTATTTGAAAATCATTAAGCATTGTTAAGGTCTACCCACCTTGGTCTTGTAGAGCCAAAAGTGTATAAGATTGCAGTCTTAGTGATTGAATCTTGTTCGTTAGCCAAATCTAGCATTGAACATATTGATAGGAAAGTGGATAAATCCTTAGAGTTTGGGAATCTGTTGATTTGGGAACCAACAAAGATAATAGTAACATTAAAGAATAAATCAAAGATATTAATAAGATTTTGAGAAAATTGACTACTGAGGTATCTTAGTTAAGGAGCCTGTTGGTTCCCAAAATTGCAGATTGCTAAACCTTAAAGGTATGCCAAGCCTTATGCTTAGGTTCAACAATGATTCTGGTCAATGAACTTAATGAACCGATATGAATGCAATTCCCTGCTCTTCTGACTTTACTAAACCAAGGTGGGTGTACCTTTGATACTTGAGCAAATTCTATCTCCTTATGAAATCTTCAATCAATCATCATCTATTTCAGAGTAACATTAATGTCTGAAATAGATAATTAAATCTAAGCCTACCTTCTACCTCTATCTCTACAACTGGAAATAAAACATCAAATTGATTTTATCTATAATGAAATATTGATCAGTGCTTTATCCTGGGCCTCAGAGTCATAATGATATTTTCATCCAATTCTTGTTTATGCTTTTCATAAATGTGCAAGTATGCCAATCACAAAACCCTTCTTACTAATCCAACTTATTCCTCCAAATCATAGTACATGTTTGACAGAATTTAACCCTTACTTGAAGAGGCCATCCAAATGAAATACACGAAGCATTAAGGTTCTATGACAAATCAGATGTATCTTTGATACACTGGTTAATATGATTAAGAGAATATAAGTGTAGAAACGACTTAAATGATGTTTTAAACTAAAACTAATAAGAAATTGAAACCATTTTCAGAACAAATATTTTGTGCACATTCTCCTTAGAAATCCCTAAAAATATATAATACAATGTTTAAATATGTAATAATTTCTATCTCCCCCAAATTCTTTTTTTTTTTCAATCCTGATTTCCCTTTTATAAAGTTAAGGGAGTGCTTTCAGACTATTACAATGTTTCATAATAAAAATAATTTATCTTCCCATCCCAAAAGACAAAATAATTAATCTTTTATTAATAAACCTCTCCATCTATAGTTTGTAAACAATCTTTTGTTATATTTCTCTTTTCCTTTTGCCTTTTGGATAAAAAGTATTCATATATCAAACTGCACATTATTTTTTATGATACCTCCCATTATCATCATAAAATTATTCTCCCCGTCATGTTCACATGAGAACGGTCTTACTTTGGTGAAAATAATTATTCTTCCATATCACACCCCTATGGGAAATACCTTACCTTGGATGCCAACATCTTATATTGATATATAATATGTTCATGTGAAATTCCCATTACTGAACTTTGAAAATATTCTTCATTGTTGAGTGAAATACTCGTTCTATTTTTACTTGGCTAAGTAATTTCCTCTTTTACATTTGTAATTTTGAAAATGTTTCTATGTAAACCCATTAGCCATCTTTAATTTTCACTTGTTAGTGAAAAGGATCACCTCTGGATGAAAATCTCACATCAAGTTTTTAGCATATCACTTTAATTTTAAAGCTCTAGGGCTTCCTCGTGTTATCCATTTTATGTGCACATTTTACAACTACCTCATTTCTTACTTTCTTACATACTCCATCAAATTCATATGTTGATTCTAATTTGCATCCTTCCTATTTAATAAAAAAACTTTGAATTGCATTTGTTTGAAAGTTTCTAAACTTCTTCGAAAAATCCTTTTGTGCATTCTTTTCACTTCCAAATGTTGCGTACATGTCTACTGGTGCATCTGCAACTACAAAATCCAATAAAAATCCTTTGATTAATGCATTTAACCTGTTCCAAATGCTCCCATCGTGGTACGGGCTTGGAGGATGCTTGACCAACTATATGGAATTTGATTTTATTTTCATAAATTGCAGGAGGCTTTGTTTAAACAAAGTTTATAAAGTATGACTTTATAAAACTATAATGAATCTTATTTTTGTATATTTTCTTTATGGAGGTCTAGACCTGCCAGTAAGGGCATGAAGCCTCGAGCTGTTAGTCTAGCGAGGTTTTAAAATATTTTTAATAATTACAAAAACTATGGAGATAAATAATTTTTAAAATTTTTCTTGCTACTCAAATGAAGTAATTTCATGGCTAGGCGTTCTGAATCCACAAAATTTGTGAGTGGCTATGATATTTAAAATAAAGCATGGGTATTTATTTCATTTTTTAACAGCTCGCAAAATTTGAAATACTTGCTTTATAAAGCAACACGTCTGTCCGAGTGCCGAACAAGAAAATATAAACTTTAAAATAATATATCAAATGGGCTCAGATTTCAACAAAATCGAAACTAGAGTCCCCTGTAACTATCTAAAGACTTGTGCAAATCTTAAATTTCAAATTTTGTGCATTTTTTTGGAACACCACAATTAAAAGACTTGCCAAACACCACTGCCAAAACTTTTTCAATCTTCATGAGATGGAATGCAACCATATATACCAAGAAACTTTCTACCACATGGATTAGTAAGATCATTTCTGGATTTCAAAATTTTAATTGTTAAAGTTAGCCATTTAAGCATTCTATGAATCTTGCATTTAACAAACCTTTCCAGAATTGATCAAGTCTTTGTCTTGAAAAATATCAAATAATATTATTGGGAATTGCCACTACACATATGAATCCATTGAGAGATGATGAGAAACTGTTCCAAGAGGATTCACCAAATTTCACTTCATGTGCAGGTTACTAAAGGTCAAAGATAACCATTCTGGCATTGTTAAGAAAAAAACTGTAGAAATACCATTTGGTTTCAACTTTGAAAAAATATCAAACAGAGCAGTAAAATTTTGTGATTGTGCATACAAGTATATGAAGGTGGAGAGAATCACATGAACCAATCTATTTTATATGACTATCAACCTTCTATGAAACACTGACCTATGAAGATGGCTACTCTGACAATCTTTACAATGTGCAAACAAGAAACTGAATAATTGCATGTGAATTGGACTGGAGAAAAATGTCAAACGAAGTCATGGGGCTTTGATAATGGACATAGGAGTTCATTACTATATAGATAATTATAGGGACTAAAGGGTTTGCCATAAAAGTCATTCGGGTGTGAAATATTGATTTCCACATAAGGCCACTTCGATAGGTATTAGGAACGGCAATGGTAAAACTTAAGAAGTTGCATTTGGTTTAGGCATTGAAAAAATATTAAATCTGATCACGAGGATCTAAAAATGAGCAAAGAGGTATATTGTCACAGGGACAATTGAGAGGAGTAATTGGTTTAGGAAAAAATACATTAGGTACACAAATATTGACCACCAAAGTTGGCTACCTTGGAGACCCTAAAATTTGATACTTGTTGTACTTGACTTGGGGTACTGCATATGAATATACATACATACATATTTATGAGAGGTGAACATGATGGAAGAGTGAATTTTCTTGCTAGTTATCAGATTTAAGGAGTTCTTTAGGGTTATCACTGATCTTGTGAGTATATGGAACTCTAAATTTTATAAAAAAATTAAGGGTCCCAATAGAGCCAAAGCTATAACAATAGGAATACTGATCAAGGAAAATTTAATTTGAACAGACCTCCAAGGCCATGTTATACTAAACCAAACAATGGAGGAGTGGCATCGCCACTCGACAATCCTTCGACGGGAGAAAATAATCGACCCTCAAGAGTAAATTTAGTAGAATGTGCATTGAGTGACTGGTGCAAAATTCATAATACAGGTAATCATGTTGAAAGAAAATATCTTCATTTTAAGATTGCAACTTATATTTTCTAGTCAATGGTCATGGCATTGTCTCATATTGAAGAGCTTAACAAACAAAATTCATGTAGAGAAATTGTTCCTACTAGTTATGATACCACCCTTCTTTTAGAAATTTATGTGAAACCATCAAGAGTCTTAGATCAGGGTATTCTTCCTATGAAAAACACATGAGATAGTGGAGAATGATCAACATTAATAGTAGAGTCTTATGTATTTCCTTTTCAGTGAGAATATTCTTCCAAATTAGAAGACAAAGAGATATATATGACACAATAGCATAGGAAAGAAAACAGTGGAGCAAAATGTACAATAAGCCTAAGGAACCTTTCACTACTTTAGTACCTCTAAACAATTATCACACACCTCCTGATCCTCAAGCTAGTAATCTTCCAGAGGCTCCTAAAGACAGTGAAGCTTATGAAACTCCTGTAAAATAAAAAAATGCCAAGGTGGAAGTCAAGATTGATGATCTTAGTGCAGAACAGTTGATAAGTTACCTTGCAAAAGAAATCAGGAAAGTGAAGATAAGCCTATCATTGATTGAATTTTTGAAGACACCTATCATTAAGAATTATTTCCTTAAAGATTTGAAAGATTAGATAGAAAAAGAGAAATTGGAAGGTAAATAAAAGGTTCATAAAGAATTCCCTAAGGTAAAAGGAAAAGAGATTATGCCCGCAACGAAGGTACATGTTGCTATCTATAAAGGAAAAACAAAAGTTTTTCCATTTTTGTTAACCTTGAGAATTTTTGGAAAGAACCTACACAATTTCTTAATTGACTCTCGAGCATCTACAAATGTTGCCTCTAGTCATTTGTCAAGAGTTATGATTAACTCCAACAAGATCTAATTGTAAGGTCACCCAATTAGATCGTACTGAGGTGAATATTACAGGAGAGTTAATAAATATACACATGCAATTAGCATCAGATCCTCGACTACAAGGTTTTATGGATATCCAAGTTGTAGACATACCAGATCAATATGGTCTATGGTTGAGTAGAGATTGGTTAAGGATGCTTAATGGATACATACATATAGACTTTTATCACTTGTGGCTACCATGGAAAGGGGTTCCTAATCAGACCAGGATTGAGTTTGAGCCCAGGATGAAGTTAATGGTGACATATTATAACCAAGAGAATGAAGTGCCACATTTTGAAGTTGAACCAGGAGTTTATAGTATTAAATAGTTAGGTGTGCATATTGATGAGATATGCACTTGCAGTCTAGGGTCTTAGGTGAAAACGTTGCCTTATACTAACATATTAATAGAATCAAATAAAAGATCTTCTGATGAGGAGAAATATTTGTTGATCATGTTCACAATATTTACATCACATGAAGTGGTTAAATGTAAAAGGCAAGGGATACCCTTGGAATCCATGCTGTTGTCGGATTGGTGTAGGATACATAAAACTAAGCACCCAAAGAATCAATGTTCGCTATGCATAACCATCTTAGAAAATGAGAAAAGTAGGAATGATATTTCACCTGATAAGGCCGATTCTTCTAGTTTGGTAAAGTTTTAAGCCAAAGATGGGCTTAAGAAAGCAGAGGAGCAAAAGGTTTTCACAACTAGGGAAAATATTTCTAAGTCCAAAGAATTTAAGTTGAAGGACGAAACCAAGGCATCACATGCAAAAGATGGTGTTTGGACATTGAAGTTTGATGGGTCAAAGTCAAAATAAGGAGAGTTGAATTGATTAGTCCATGAGGAAAATCATCCTTAGTTGCATATAGATTAAAATTCAAATGTACACATAATATAATAAAGTATGAAGATTTGATCCATGGTATTTTGGTGGCATTAAATAAAGGAGTCTGAAATTGAAGGTGATTGAAGGTAATGGGAGATTCAAAATTGGTGGTTAAGAAGGTGCAAAATAAATATGTATGTCGATACAAGAGACTAGCCATATGTAGACATAGGGTGTGGGATTTGATAGAAAGTTTTGATGCATTCAACATTGGACCAACCCAACACTTGTAAAAACTATTCTAATGATCTGAGGGGAAAGGGGGAGAAGGAATGTTGAAAGGGAAATAAGAGACGATGCACCTAGAATGAAATTTGTTTCTTTCCCAGCCTGTGAATTCTCAAGACATCAATAAACCACCCAAAAGACATACACAAATATCTATCAACCAAATATATTTAAAGGAGGCAGGGAGGTTAGAACCTAGCTATATGTTGATAGGGGTGAAAGATTCCCATAGACAACACATATAAGAAGATTAACACAAACTGAAATCTGAAGACAAAAGAAAGAAATATTGTGAAACAAGAGGTGTCAAAAACACATAGTGTATTTGACAATAAAGATAAGGTAAAAATAAGATAGTTTATTAACATAAAGGCAAAGTGATTATAGTTGCATAAATCATAGAAATTTTGCAAGAGAAAAAGGAGAAGAACCCCTAGAAAGAGCTACAAAATTTGTCTTTATAGATTAGGCATAACTTAGATAGAACACTAGATTCAAAAACCCTAACAAGCCAAGGTTAGGTTACAAAATAAAAAGGATCAGATCTGATAGATGATTTGATGCTTGTGTGCCCTAAAGACATCTCCCAAAACTGGGAAAGGGAAACAATCCCTAAAAATAGGGAGAATCCCTATATTGGGATGGCGTCTGAACATCCTCTGTCTTACCCCATAAGTCCATTGTCTGCAATAAATGAGCATGGAGACCTAAGAGAAGCATTTGTAGGAGCATGGTGTAGTAATGGCACTCATCCCTCGGCCCTTTGAAAGTGGTTGGAGAATATCGCATCTAATTTGGACCACCGATAGAGTCAAAACTTGACCTTCGACCCATTAAGTCGACAACCACCCTGGGCAACAAATTTGAATTTAGGAGACTTGAATCTACATCTCGTGCATAGGTGGATGTAAGATATTTCAACATGAGGTCAATCCCACCAATAATGCCACAAGGATAAGCAAGGGACACCATCTGCGCTACCCCGCTATCCCACACTGCCCTTACGACTCCCTAAAATCCCTCACGGGGTAGTAGGAAATGGGAGATTTTTCCTTCCGCATTAGCCTATGCCATATTTGGTTGTCCTAATTTTATCTCATAGGATGGTAGGAATAGGACCTTTTCACTTCCTCATCATCCTGCGCTACATTTGCTTAGTTCAACTTTCTCTCGCGGGTTGGCAGGGAGAGAATTTCCTCCTTCCCTACTATCCCGTGGAATCTTTGCTTTGGCCTCAATCATCTCGCGGGATGGAAGGGAGATCCATTTATTTCATCCCTACTATCCCATGAGATCTTTGAAAGTTTCTCTGCAAAGTCTACAAGCATAACTTTGAAGAAAGACACATGTTGATTAAAGCCCTTCTCACTACATTTCTCACTGCATTTCTCTGCATGGTTGAATACGATGGTAGATATTGTCATTTCTAAATGGAAATGCACTCACTTGACATAGTGTGTGAAATTATACAAAGTCCAATCATATTGACAAAGTGAGGGACTTAGTGTTTACACACAAAATTTAATCTCATTAATGCACACTGAACATACGGTGTTGTGTTTGGCTGTAAATTTTTGCAGTTCTTGAAAAGAAAACTTAAAAGGTAGCTAAATATTGATAACCCCAAGGAATATGTAGCATCACCAAGAGTAAACTAGTCAACAGTGAATGATCTAGCATGAACCTGTATTTTTAAGAATTGTTAGTCTACACATAAAATGCATGCATGAACATAAAGGATTTGTGATAATCACTTCAATTGAAATGCATAATAATAAATGAAAAGGTAGGATTATATACCATAAAAATACATCCCTTTGAATTATATCGAGTGAACCCACTAGGTTGATGCAAAAATCATAATGTGATAGTGTTGTATATCATCAAAAAGACCTGCATGAGCATAAAGGTTTTGCAATAATTATATCATCAAAAATTGTCAAATAGTGTTGTCTATTATCAAAAATTATAATTCTCATCAAATGCATGATAATAAGCCATGTTGCAAAATACGCCCCTTTGAATTATATCGAGTGTACCTGCTATGTGCATGCAAAAACTGTGTTGCAAAAAATAACGTTCATCAATAGACCTACATTTTGTAATATACACGTAAAAAAATTGAACATTAAGGTTTTATGATCATTGTTTGAAATGAAATGCATGATAAAAAAAATAAGAGACCATTAAAGACCTACTACTCAAGTGTGCCTGAAGGGTCATCTCTTTGCTTAAGAGTATCTAGTATTGCTTCATGATCAACAGTAGTCACTATCCATAGCTCTTTGGTATTTGGTTTTGCTTGATGGTTCAACAAATTGACATTTATAGCTATAATAAGGTATGAATACATGAGAATGGTTTTCTGTCTCTCATAGTCTTCAAATGCAGGTATGCCATTCTTTCTTATAATGTATGTTCACAACCAATTTCCCACAACAACAACTAAACCTGTAGAATATGTGAACCCATCATCATTTGTCACTCATTGTGTTAGCTTCTCTTTTCCCTATACACATCGTGCCAACCAATATTTTGATCTCTCTTCATTCCCTTGCGGTGCAACAACTACGAAAACATGTCCCGGCTGTACAAGATCCAATAAACGGTCATACTCAAGTGAAATTTCCATGTCATCATTTGACAAAGATATTGTTTGAGATAAAGGAGTTAGATATTATGGAACCCACATATCAACCCACTTACTTGACTCGCACTAATCCCAATCACATTAGACACAACTCTAACAAAAACAAGCCAACTCTCGTGTCCAAATGGTCCATGTAATTGAATCTAAGTTGAGAAACGAATGCATCTTTGAAGAATATTTGACAATCCAATCTATCTCCCACTGTGCCCTCCTCAACCTACCAAAATAATCTAGTCATTGCTAAATCAAGAGTACCTCCATGTGACAATGTTGAACTACACGAATCAACAATAGAATGTGCATCAAAGAAATTTGCACCTAAAATCCTCAACTACTCCTTAACTAGAGCTCTCTTCAAACATACACCTGCTCCATCATGCTCCCCCTTCCCATGCCCTTCCTAAAAAAAACACCAAACATGAGGTATATGCCTCTCTACATGCATTCTACTCAACTAATAAAACATACCGACATTCTTGAATTGATTCGTACAATTATTTGACCATATGAGATGTCGATCAATTGCAATATCTTTCTCATGCAAGAACTCAAAAAAATTCTCGAAAGAATGTTGCACATACTCGGAGGAGCGTGATCCATCATCACTCATATAAAAATGATACTCCCTGATTATCTTCTTGTCCTCTTCTGTACTATCAGGAGAATGTCTATATGTAATGTGAACAAAAATAGCAATCTGGATTGAATTGTAGTACTAAGACTGTACCTCATTCTGCAGTTGCAATGTATAGTTCTCTGCAAAATCAACCACCGATATAATAGTTCCATTTAGGAAAGAGTTCTTACACATCTTGAACTATTGATCGAACCACTGAGACCTATGGGTGTGCCTTGCATACTTGTAGAAAAGATTTTCCTTAAAATCCAAAATAAAATCAGCAACGCCCACTTCTCTTGAGACTAATTCGCATCTAAAACCTTCACCTTCACTCTTAAAAGTATATTTCACTCTCATATCTTTTTTCTCAACATAATTCTTTCCAAACTCGTGTTCATTGTCCTCATGAAAACATGAAATAAACTTTGACAACTCACCACATTGTGAGAACTTCTCATTCAAACAATCATTTCTATAGAAATAGCAGCCATCATCTCTAGGACATCATATGACCCCTCAAGACACCATATGGTGTCATAAGGGGGATAAGGGGTCATATGACCCATAAAAACACTGTATAGTGTCATAAAGGGTCATATTATGTCCTAAGGGGACATATGGTGTCTTAAAGAGTCATATGACACAATATGACCCCTTAGGACACAATATGACCCATAACGATACAATTTGGTGTTCTAAGGGGTCATAGGACACAATATGACCCCTTAGGACACCATATGACCCATAACGACCCAATATGGTGTCATAAGGAGTTATATGTTGTCTTTAAGGGTCGTATGGTATCCCATGACCCCTTAGGACAACATATGACCCCTAACGACACCATATGGTGTCATAAGGGATCATAAGGGGTCATATGACCCATAACGACATCGTATCATGTCATAAAGGGTCATATTATGTCCTAAGTGGTCATATGTTGTTTTAAGGAGTCATATGACACAATATGACCCCTTAGGACACAATATGATGCATAATGACACAATTTAGTCTCGTAAGGGGTCATATGGTGTCCTAAGGGGTCATAGGACACAATATGACCCCTTAGGACACCATAGGACCCATAATGACCCAATATGGTATCATAAGGGGTCATATGGTATCCCATGGCCCCTTAGAACACCATATGACCCCTAACGACACCATATGGTGTCATATGACCTATAACGACGCCATATAGTATCGTAAAGGATCATATTATGTCTGAAGGAGTCATATAGTGTCATAAAGGGTAATATTGTGTAATATGACCCCTTAGGACACAATATGACCCATAATGATACAATTTGGTGTCATAAAGAGTTATATTGTGTCCTAAGGGGTCATAGGACACAATATGATCCCTTAGGACACTATAGGACCCATAATGATCCAATATGGTGTCATAAGGGGTCAAATGTTGTCCTTAGGGGTAATATGGTATCCCATGACTCCTTATGACACCATATGACCCCTAGCAACACCCTATGGTGTTATAAGGGGTCATATGACCCATAACAACACCGTATAGTATCACAAAGGATAATATTGTGTCCTAAGGGGTCATATGGTGTCTTAAGGGGTCATATGACACAATATGACCCATTAAGATACAATATAACCCATAACAACACAATTTGGTGTCGTAAGGGGTGATATGATGTCATAAGGGGTCATATGGTGTCCTAAGGGGTCATAGGACACAATATAACCCCTTAGGACACCATAGGACCCAAAACGACCCAATATGGTGTCATAAGGGGTCATATGTAGTCCTTACAGGTCATATGGTATACCATGACCCCTTAGGACACCATATGACCCCTGATGACACCATATGGTGTCATAATGGGTGATGGGGGGTCATATGACCCAAAACAACACTGTATAGTGTCGTAATGAGTCATATTGTGTCTTAAGGGGTCATATGGTGTCTTAAAGGGTCATATGACACAATATGACCCTTTAGGACACAATAAGACCCATAACTACATAATTTGATGTCGTAAGGAGTCATATGATGTCCTAAGGGGTCATAAGACACAATATGACCCCTTAGGACACCATAGGACCCATAAAGATCCAATATGGTGTCACAAGGGGCCATATGGTATCCCATAACCTCTTAGGACACCATATGACCCTTAATGACACCATATGGTGTCATAAGGGGTCATATGACTCATAACGACATGGTATAGTGTGGTAAATGATCATATTGTGTCTTAAGGGGTCATAAGGTGTCTTAAGGGGTCATATGACACAATATGACCCCTTAGGACACAATATGACCCATAACAACATAATTTGTTGTTGTAAGGGTTCATATGGTGTCCTCAGGGGTCATAAGACACAATATGACCCTTTAGGATACATAGGACCCATAACGACCCTAATATAGTGTCATAAGAGGTCATATGACCTTGGGGGTCATATGGTATCCCATGACCCCTTAGGACAACATATGACCCCTAACGACACCATATGGTGTCATAAGGGGTCATATAACCCATAACGATACCGTATAGCATTGTAAAGGGTCATATTGTGTCCTAAGGGGTCATATGATGTCTTAAAGGGCCATATGACACAATATGACCCCTTAGGACACAATATGACCCATAACAACACAATTTAGTGTCGTAAGGGATCATATGGTGTCCTAAGGGGTCACAGGACACAACATGACCCCTTAGGACACCATAAGACCCATAACGACCAAATATGATGTCATAAGGGGTCATATGTTGTCCTTAGGGGTCGTATGGTATCCCATGACCTCTTATGATACCATATGACCCCTAGCGACACCATATGGTGTTATAAGGGGTCATAAGGGGTCATATGACCCATAACGACACCGTATAGTATCATAAAGGATCATATTGTGTCCTAAGGGGTCATATGGTATCTTAAGGGGTCATATGATATAATACGACCCCTTAAGAAACAATATAACCCATAACGACATAATTTTGTGTCGTAAGGTATCATATAGTGTCCTAAGGGGTCATAGGACACAATATGATCCCTTAGGACACCATAAGACCCACAACAACCCAATATGGTGTCATAAGGAGTCATATGTTGTCCTTAGGGGTCATATGGTATCCCATGACTCCTTAGGACACCATATGACCCCTAACAACACCATATGGTGTCATAAGGGGTCATATGACCCATAACGATATCGTATAGTGTCATAAAGGGTCATATTGTGTCCTAAAGGGTCATATGGTGTCTTAAGGGGTCATATGATATAGTATGACCCCTTAGGACATAATATGACCATAATGACACAATTTGGTATCGTAAGAGGTGATATGGTGTCCTAAGGGGTCATAGGACACAATATGACCCCTTAGGACACCATAGGACCCATAAAGACACAATATTATGTCATAAGGAGTCATATGTTGTTCTAAGGGGTCATGAGATATCATATGACCCCTTATGACACCATATGACCCCTAATGACACCATATGGTGTCATACAAGGTCATAAGGGGTCATATAACCCATAACGACACTGTATAGTATCGTAAAGGGTCATATTGTTTCCTAAGGGGTTATATGGTGTCTTAAGGGGTATATGACACAATATGACCCATAACAACACAATTTGGTGTCGTAATGGGGTCATAGGACACAATATGACCCCTTATGACACCACACGACCCATAATGACCCAATATGGTGTCATAAGAGGTCATATGGTATCTCATGACCCCTTAGGACACCATATGAACCCTAACGACACCATATGGTGACATAAGGGGTCATATGACCCATAACGACACTATATAGTATCGTAAAGGATCATATTGTGTCCTAAGGGGTCATATGGTGTCTTAAGGGGTCATATGCCACAATATGGCCCATAAAGATATAATTTGGTGTTGGAAAGGGTCATATGGTGTCCTAAGAGGTCATAAGACACAATATGACCCCTTAGGACACCATAGGACCCATAACGATGCAATATGGTATCATAAGGGGACATATATTGTCCTTAGGGGTCATATGGTATCCCGTGACCCCTTAGGACACATATGACCCCTAATGACACCATATGGTATCATAAGGGGTCATATGACCCATAATGACATGGTATAGTGTCGTAAAGGGTTGTATTGTGTCCTAAGGGGTCATATGGTGTCTTAAGGGGTTATATGATACAATATGACCCCTTAGGACACAATGTGATCCACAATGACACAATTTGGTGTTGTAAGGGGTAATATGGTGTCCTAAGGGTCATAAGACACAATATGACCCCTTAGGACACCATAGGACCCATAACGACCCAATATGGTGCCTTAAGAGTTCATATATTATCCTTAGGGGTCATATAGTATCCCATGACCCCTTAGGACACCATATGACCTCTAACGACACCATATGGTGTCATTAGGGGTCATAAGGGGTCATGTGACCCACAACGACACCATATAGTGTCGTAAAGGGTCATATTATGTCCTAAAGGATCATATGGTGTCTTAAGGGGTCATATGACATAATATAACCCCTTAGGACACAATATGACCCATAACGACACAATTTGGTGTCGTAAGGGGTCATATGGTGTCCTAAGGGGTCATAGAACACAATATGACCCCTTAGGACACCATAAGACCCATAATGACCCAATATGGTGTCATAAGGGGTCATATGGTATCCCATGACCCCTTAGGACACCATATGGTGTCGTAAAGGGTCATATGACCCATAACGACACCGTATATCGTAAAGGGTCATATTGTGTCCTAAGAGGTCATATAGTGTCTTAAGGGGTCATATGACACAATGTGACTCCTTAGGACACAATATGACCCATACTGACATAATTTGGTGTCTTAAGGGGTCATATGTTGTCCTAAGGGGTCATATGATACATTATGACCCCTTAGGAAACCATAGGACCCATAATGACCCAATATGGTGTCATAAGGGATCATATGTTATCGTTACGGGTCATATGGTATCCCATGACCCCTTAGGACACCATATGACCCCTAACGACACCATATGGTGTCCTAATGGGTCATAGTGTGTCATAAGGTGGTTAGATGAACCATTATTACAATATAAAAAGCAGTGCCAACACTGCTTACAACAATTTGACACCTAAGGGGTCATATGGTGTTCTAAGGGATCATAGGAAACAATATGACCCCCTCCCTCTCCCCCCCCCCCCTCTCTCTCTCTCTCTCTCTCTCTTACCCCTCCCTTTATCTCTCACCCCCTCTCCCTCCCTCGCCCCCTCTCTCCCTCCCTCCCCCCCTCTCTCTCTCTCTATCCCTCCCCCTTTCGCACCCCCTCCCCTAATCTCTCTCTCCCTCTCCCCTAGTCTCTCTATCTATCTCTCCCTTCCCCCTCCCCATCTCTCTCTCTTTCTCTCTCTCTCTCTCCCTCTCCCCTAATCTCTCTATCTCTCTCTCCCCTCTCTCTCTCTCCCCTAATCTCTCTCTCTCCCCCACTCCCCCCTCTCCCTCTTCCTAATATCATATACTAATATATTTATAAATTAATATATTAATAAACAATGGATTAATTATGTGCAAATTTAGTTATTGAATTCACTTATTAAAATCGGATATCCAATTTATGTTGTAAAAATTTCAAATTTGAAAATTTGGCTCTAGTTCGCTTTGGGATTTGGCTTGGAAGTGACAAGCCTAGAAAGTCAACTGAAAAAAAGTGTTTTTTCAGTATTCCTTGATTTTCCAAACTTTACACTGGTGGCTGATGAATTTTTTTAATAGCCAAAATTGATAAAACGAAAAGGGTTTTTTAAGGATGTAATCTGCTTTCCAACAATATAAGACTTGTCTTATTTCAACTTTAATGAATAATTATTATTTATTTTCTAATTGAATTTTGACAAAAGTCCTGATTGATAGATTGATTGAAAAACACTCATAACTTTCAAACGGTATAACATATTTTGAATATGAAACATGCGTCACATCCTATGCTTCGTGTACTATTGGGAAAAATTAAAAAAAAATGAATTTCATAAGGTTTTGACCAAGTTAAGATGGTCAAATGTAGGAGTTTTTGAATTTTTGAAAAGCTGTAGTAAAAAATTCAAAAATAATTATTTACTTTATAAAAAAATATGTCACATCTGAACATAAGTCTAATACTTATATTATAAATATTATAAAAAAATATTATGATTTGATTGTGATTAGGGTGGTCAAACATACGCCTACTTCTTATCTTTTTTCCTGAAATTTTAGTACCACTGAATTGAAATTTGAAATTTTCATCAAATAGGATTTTTTTTCCCAAAAAACAACTAGTAGCTTAGAAACTACATTCAATTTTCTATAGATTGTCTTTTTACATATTTTAAAAATAATGTTCATAAATTATTTAAATTTTCATGTCAAGTTGCATAACTCTGATTTTCTGAAACTTCATTGCCACTTAAGAGCTGTTTTGGCACACCATGATCCTGCACACACCCAAAAGAAATATGAAGTATTTAGAAGGAATATTTCTTCTATTTTATTGAAAAATGAAAGAGCTTGTTGTTACAATACTTGAAAATTGAGCTAATACTTCATGCCCAGCTGAAAGCAAAAGGTAGAGAGAAAGGAACTAGCATAATAGAGAGAAAGAGAAGAATATATAGAAAAGAAGAGCTTATTCTAACTGAAGATAGCATTAATGTTAAACTCTTGCTCCCCATCTCTTTAACCCAACTCTAACTGACTGCTCCCACTTTGGAAATATCTCCAATCTTGCATGATGAAGCCTTGAGGTCTAATTTGACGAAGAAGTGTGTATGAATGGTGCTATAGATGCTAAAAAAGTGAAGTTCAACTACTGGAAAAGTTATGTCATGTTGTGTGCTACCTTTGAGGAGTTTCTAACAGATGCTAAACTGGTGCAATCACCTCCAAAACTCCTAACTTTTAGGATTTAACTATAACTCAAGCTGAGTGTGATTTGGAAGTCTTCCTCTTTCTTCTTCAACTCCCTCCAGGTACTGATTGCATAGGATAACAACTGATTGCTTTATCTTAGGGATTGGTTTGAATTTGAAGAAGAACTAGCCATTGGAATTTGTTTAGGGTATATCCAAAGAATTTAAAGTATACTATATCATACGTTCATTGTTTTAGATCTACCATCTTCTCTTATGCCTGCTACATCCTTCCTTTTGTGTGCCTTGCTCTATCATTATCTCTATTCTCTGTGTTTGATTAACTTTGTGACTTGTCTCAGATTTGTCATTTAAGTCTGAAGGAGATCATGTTGATAACCATTATCACCACTGTCTTACTCTAATAGTACTTTGTCCATATTATTTCAGACTAAGCCTTTCTTCACTCTCATTGTCAAGGCCATATAGTCTTCTTGGATGGCTTTGAGGCTTCCCACAGTATACTTGACAGTCTTGACCCCTGTCTATATTGTGAAATGATTGTTGTTATTGCTCTTGGTGTTCTTATACTGTGACAGTTCACTATCTTCTTCAATCATTGTTTGTGCTATCTATTCACTGCCATTAGCTAGCTCACTATGTGTAGTTGAGCTTGAGAAACTTCAAACTGTCCCTTTGTTTCTCAAGGAATATTGTGACAAGGTCTGTTATCTAACACTGGGCCTCTGTGCCTGGGTCTGCACATTTTGATACATATCTCTGCTTTTGGCTCTTACTATGACTGTTCTTTGGCTAATATAACAGTTTCCATATGATGCTATACCACCATTACCTTGTCCTAATCAATTATATTGTCTTTTGATGAATATATTGCCATGAACTCGTGTCAAACTGCCATTAAAATTTGACTGAGACCTCTAATATGCTATTTACTGTGTTGACTGATATCTCAGGTTGTTTTAAAGACCTTTGTGCCTTATCATTGTCTTATGTAGATGATGTCACATATTGTACCCTGCTCTATCTATTTGCTTCTTATGCTCTTCGCTGTCTTTTATGAACCTTGAATGACCCCTTGACTGTATTGTGCCTTAAGGATTGGTGGATTCCTTTGATTGAGACTGCATTTAATGACAATGACCTTTTGAGTTGCCATTGTTATGCTTGTATGTAGGATAACCTTTGATGACATTATATTCTTTATTGCTCCTTACTTGTTTTCTGGTGCAATATTATCCTTTATATGCCTGTGACTATCTTCAAGGTAAGCTGGCACTTTGGATGTTCTACTCTTTATAATAGTGGCCAAGACTTCTATTTGCTGCACTTTACAGATTGTCTTCCCTTTATTAGAGCCTTTAACCTAGTCCTTGATGCTTTTGATAGTAATTTGCAATCACTGTATTCATGACCTTGTGCCCACTGTATTATTTCTCATTAACTTTGCAAAAATCACTGTTGATTTGAACGGATCATGGATACCTTTGTCCTTAGGCTCTTTGACTGTGTATTTTCTCTTGTGATCTATCTTTTTTCAAACCACTGTCGTGACCTCTTTTCTTTTACTGTATTATGACAGTGATTGATTCCTTTTAGTAATACCAAACTGCTTATGAGCTTCGCTATTCTTAGTCCTTCCGTGAACTGACAAGATCATGGGTTGCTAAAAATATGCTTTTGACTGTACATATATTATGACTGTTACATGCTAGAGTCTTCCTTTTGTTGGTTGCTATCCTCATACTGTTATAGGCTAAGATTCTCTGCCTTTACTCATTTTGTCACCGCCCTAATGGTGTCTTTATGACTGTACTTTCTTCCTTATACTCTGCCCTATCCACACTCTATGACAATAAGGTCTCACTGTATTTTGATGATTTAACTATTATCCTTTGATCTTAAAGCTGCAATAAAACTTTAAGAAGACTCCTCCACTTTGACAAATCTGAGAATGTATCTTGACTGGTGATTGAAAGTCTTTTGTGTGACAACCTTCTTCTTTATGACTACACATTATCATTCCATGGGGACTGCTACTTACTCATTGTAGGTTGTCCTTATTGGAATCCCTACAAATTTGTCACCTAAATAAAGGTTGTTGTCTTCTTCTAGAGCTTTGTGACTATTTTGATTAATGTTGCTGACCACTTTCCTTTGAAACAATGGCTTCTCTGTGACTGTTCTTAAGTGCATTAAATATCTTGCCCCAAACTATTCAAGGATGCTGCTGCAAGTTAGTCTCTTTTATGGCTGTGACTTATTAACACTGATTCATGATCCATTTTTGTGAAAGTGACTGCACTAAACTCAGAAAAACCCTGCTTCATAATGATGATACTCTGTTTTGTTTTGATCACTGTCTTTTCTTGTGCATCTTCTATGACGATCTTGAAAAGGTTTGCAAAGAGCTGTCTTCAAAACCTAGATCCATACCCTTCCAAAATGGCTTTTGCCTCCTAAAGTCATTGTGCCTAATGACTGCAATATAGTCCAATCTCTTTGCTATTCATGTTATGGTATTGGTCTCTTTCATTTGAATGAACAAATCCTCACAACCTTCAATCCCACTACCATTGCTTTATCCATATTTCTTATGACACAAATAAGATCCATTATGGAGGCTCATTATAGTAAAAAAAAAAGCTTTTAAAGACAGTCATGATCCATAACAATGATGTATTGACTCTTTTGATTCTATCATTTCACTATCTTCTGGTTTCTAAGGCTCTATTCTACTCTTTAGGCTACTACTAGCACTGTGATCTTTGGACTGTGCTTTCATACTAATGACCTGAACACTGTGATAGAACAATGACTCTTTGTGCATTCTTTTCATGATCTATACCTTGTATATATCATTTCTATCTTTGTTGATTTCAAGGTTTGTAGATTGCTATAAAGACTACCCATCATAACTAGAACCTCTGTGACATAGATTTTTGACTTGTCTAAAGACTCATTGCTCACCATTCAATTTGTCAGAATAATTGTCTTTGCCCCTTTGATCCTGCATATCCTAATATCTTGATTTTCTTTGAACATCTCTATTTTGCTACATTATGATGAAGGATGATTCTCTCCACTCTTTTTTTGATTGGGGTTTGGGTGAATCTCTAGGTCTGAGACCTCTTTTATGGTTGCAACATGTCTTCTTTAACCTTATTGTCTCCTTTGAAGAAGGACTACTCTAGCCGTTCTAAGGTTTATTATGTTGGATATTGTTGAGAAATTTGCTGGAATGATGTGTTGTCATTGATGCCAACATATTCCTCTGTGTGTTCTAGTGTTGTAGTCAGATTAATTGAGTTGGTTTGGCCAGTATGTTGCAGATGAGTTGTTGCGGATTAAGGGTTTTGAGACAAGTATCTCTAGTTGATTCAACTAAAGTTTCAAAGGTCCGCATGGTGATTTGATCAAGTTATGAGATCCGGTATTACGACTCGTTTTTCTATTGTTCAGTGATGATCAGTAAACTGAATTTTGCTCTGCATCACCCCATGTTGTAATATTTTGGTTTGCAGGTTTGGTAGAGTGTTTGGGATGTTCATATGTGTCCTCAATTCAGATGGTTCATGATTTGGAGGTCCGCAAGTGAGTCTTTCAGTTTGACAGTCATTATTGTTGATGTTCTTGAGTTTCGCTCTAATGATGATGAAGATTCTAGTAGTGGTGATGTTGCGGTTGTTGCTGTGATAATTCATGATGCTTATGGATGTTTCTAGATCGTGTCTTATCCATGTTGATTGTTCGCATTGATTGTTGTGCTCGTTATTGATGATTTCTTTGGTATGTTCATTTTATGCGATGTTCTTGGCCGATCTGATGATTATAGCATGTTGTGGATGTTCGAGGCATAATTTTGGAGGTGTTGCTTTAGGTCCATACTATGTCTTAGCTAACATTATTTTTGTTTGCATGTTATATTGTATCGGGTGTGGTTATGTTCTTGTAATTTGTGATCTGAGTGTTGAGTTGACCTTGAAAGATAGGTTAATGATTTGTATAAATATACGTAGTAATCATATGAGATATGTATCTACGTGGTATCTGCGAGTGTATCCAAATGTCTGTGATTGGATAAGTGTGTGAACAAATGTTTTTGATCTTTTGAAGGTGTGAATAAGTGTGGTAGAGAAGACCAGATTGTGTGCTTAACTGAAAGTGTAACAAGGCATGAGGAGATTCTATGCTATCAGTTCATGATCTTCCAGATGTAATCCGAATGTTTTTGTAAGACAATGATTCTTCCTAAGGGTTGTAGCCCTCTTTGTTCTTTGTTTTGAGCAGTGAGATCTAGGTAGTGTGCTTGAATATATACTTCTAATAGGGTATCATCATATTGTGGGTAGGTTCCCATCGTGCTTTTTCTCTTAACTAGGTTTTCCACGTCAAAAATATTGGTGTTATGTATGTTATTGATGTGCTGTTGATTTATGCTTTCACTGTTAATTATTAGATTTGAAATCGTGTTTGAGTTAAGTAAAGTTTGTGAGCAAACTGATTCACCCTCTCCCTGTCAGTTTGCTACATTGTTGCTAATATATTATCACTGTCCTTAATGCCTTCTATAGACTGCAATAATCTTTCTTGGGTTGATTTGAACCACTTCTTTCTCAAATTTCCTCTAAAAAGGATAAATAGACCTAATGGGAGGGATGTATCCTCAGTTCTATGGAAATGTCAATATTAATCACTGCTATTTATTAAAGAAAATCATTTCTAAATCAGAGTCATGCATTGAGAAGATTCAACCCTAATAGGGTTTGAGAGAGAAGTATTACAAAAAATGATAATAATATAAACCCATTTCATTGTTTGAAAGGCTTATAGACCATACACCATTATTGAGTTCTTTCTTGTCAAGAATTTGCTTTCAAGGATAGAATAAGAAAAGCTCTCCAAAATGCATGCCAACAACTTTGATTTCTTTAGAAAAGACGACGGTTGAACCATGAAAGTCACTGACCTTCCTGAAACTGTTGAGATGTGTAATCCTTGCATGTCACAAGATAGTCCACCTAATGCTATCCTTGTGGTTTGCTTGAGTCTTTAATGGACTACCTTTTTTAGTGAAATCTTTGAGTTTACTATATTGACACTACAGTTTGGAAATATTTGATTGTTGCCCTTCTCTCATATGCATCTTGGTGATGAAAAAAAGGCATGATAAGAGGGTTTGTATGCATTTCAGCTACCTCTTTCTTTACTGAAACTTGGAAGAACCGATCAGAACATTGAATGAAGAGATTTTTCCACAATAAGATGAATATAAAAGCATGAGAATAACATGAAAAAACAAAATTACGTTTGCATGACAACTATAACTTCATTCTCTTGTGCCAAAAACCCCCTAAACTCCTCTTTGAGATGTGGAATATGACTTGGAGAAAAAGTTATTACGTGGAAATGGCTATCTTTTAGTTTGGCTATCCCATGCAAATATAAAATCCTTTCTCTTCTTTTAAATTTTAATTTCCCTGCAATGCATAACATGGGTGCTTTTTGTTTGAATTATAGCCTTTTTGACCTTCCCTGATCTTTAATGCAAAATAAAGGATATTTTATATGATTATTTGCAAGCTCTTTGTAATGACAGGGCCATTCCCTTTGAAATTAAAAAAGGGAATATAAATATCCAAAACTTTATTAAATCAAAACAATTTGATTTAATATTTTTACTTTTTTCATACTTGATAATCATGAGACATTTTAAATAAATCACAAGGCTATTTTTTGATCTTTTGAATAAAAGATAAAAGAAACAAAAATAGGCAACAAATACATAGGGTGGACTTCATATGAATGCATGAGTCCAACATAAGCATATTTATTTTATAGGGTCATTCATATTAAATTTATATTTATTTAAAAAATAAGTGATTTTAGTTAGTAATAAAACATTCACTCTTGTCTAGGAGAATTAATAATCATTTATATTTTATTAAAATAAAATTTAATATATTTTTTTTGTACATTTAAATGGATCTAGATTTGTTGTTTTTTTATTCTTGAATTTTAAAATAAATTTAGAAAGCAAGAGGTTCCTTAACTCTTTCAAGGAAACATGGAAAACAAAAAAACAAATTAGAAATTTTTATCTAATTATATTCATCCTAAAATCTATTAATTAGATAATATTTGGCTTCTAAAAATACAAAAGATAGAATAGATTTGTTTCCACATGCATTTAGATTAGCTCAAGATACATCATCATTAAAACTAAAAACCATATTATTAAAAATCCCTTAATATCATCACAAGACACCTACCCGCAAAAAAGTCTAACCAATCCCAACAATCAAGTGATTCAATGGTGCAATGATCAAGCTAGCAAATATGAGAAAGGTTAAATAAGGAACACTAATACACCACTTTTGATCTCGCTTTTTAACTCACTTGGCATTTTACACTTGATATGTCCTAGAATAAAAGTTTGAAATCAAGGATATTTCAAAACGTCCCTATTATATCTTGTTAGAACCATACAACCAATGTGTAATTTTAACTCCATTTAGCACTAAAAGTTGAGGTGGGTCCTAGCCCCAATAGAGAGTGACCCTCTAAACTACTTCTAGGTGAGAATCGAACCCACACTACCCACCCTCCTATTAGAATAGTAATCTACCTATTGCTCCTTTTAGAACTGTAATCTACCTCTTGGTTAATCGGTAAACCTATTTGAATAAGCTAGAATATGGGTCTCATAGTGGCTAGAATAATATTAATTAACTTGTTAGAATAACCAAATAATAAGTGTCCTACTATTCTAAAGATCTACCAAGTCAATCAACTTGCAATTATAGTTGTTAGTAAAAAAGATAGAGGTAACTAATCAGCTTATTAACCCTCTAATTAACTTACTAATATAACAATAAAACTCATTTATAATAATAATTCACAACCTTCCTACAACATGGCCACATATATTTTAGTATCTATTTAATAGATTGAATTCCAAGACTATAACTTTTGTAAAATAGGTCAAAGAAAATTGGAAATAGAAAACATGCAAATGTTAAATCCAACATTCACTTCATTGGGAGAAGGGGGTGCTATTATTCATCGTTAAAAATTCCAACAGTTAGTCTGCATTTAAATCGATATAAATCAAACCATATGAATCACAGGGCGGGTTCTGTTATTCATTGTCAAAAATTCCAACAGTCAATCTACATTCAAATCGATATAAATCGAACCATATGAATCACAAGCTTAAGACAAAGTGACATGGGTACCTCACAAATAGACCTTGAGTCGAGATTAGATATACATAATGCAATTACTAAATTTTTCAACAACATAGAGCTTTGATTTACTGGCTTGAAATTCTACCAACGATGGCACACCATATCCTTATTAGAAATTTGCAACACGTACAAAAGTAGAAAAGAGAAAATATCCATACACTTTCAGTTGAATTGAGGACACATCGAAATGTCGTCATACATAGGCACAGATGGATCAGTTGGACAAAAAGCAACAAGACAATTATCTGGATAGTTTACGTTTGATCCCCACCAGTCCGCTTGCCCGGTTCCATTTATGCCAATGTTTTCATACTGCAACGAAAAATAAGCTAAAATAGCCAAGAATGCCACTCCTGCATCCATTCCTGCTGAGAGAATGTAGTTGTGGCGAACCCACCATTTCTTGTAGCGATTGAATATTATATAATTGAAAATAAATCCCACCAAGCCCCACATTACATAATTAACAGATCTTGTAGGTGGCATGTTACCAGTAGCTCCTATAAGAATAGGCATATGGATGTATTGCAGGAATTTTACATCGGGAAATTTTCTGCGGAGTAGCCAGTGAATCAAAGGTGCAACTGCACCTGCCAAAAAGAACCAGTTTTGTTTTTCGTATAGTCCCAGGTTTCCAAACATCCTTCTAGGCCCAACAACTCCCCATATAACTGAGGCATTATAGAACACCGTGTCGCCTGGACATGTAAAATTAGAATTTTTCTGGGTACAGATATGAGGAACGGTATCCAAAAGCCACCAAGCTGTAAGATAGTATACTGTGGAAGCAATGGCTGTACCGGAAATCTGTTAATTATAGGTAAGCAAGCAATTAGAGATTTCTTAAATCGGAAAATTTGTTTTCCATAAAGATAAATTGAGAACGAACAGTATTACCTGAACCAAGAACATTGAACGCGGAGGAATTTTCATGTAATGACCCAATTTGAAATCCCCCAGAAATGCCAGAGCCTGAACCATGCTGATATACCCATATGTCTTGAACGATACATTGGCAAAGGGCCTGCCCGGATACAGGTATCCAATGATATACTCGGTTATTATATTCAGTCCTGGTTGCTGCTTCCAAGTAACAGATTCACGGCATGTTACAAACAAGAAGGAAATGAAAGATTTATACCATGAGTGAAAACAGCAATAGAAATGGAGATTTAAGAAGTAGGAATAACACCTGGTTCGTAGTGGCTGTAATGATGCCGATTGGAAGAGTAAAGAAACAGGCAAGTGCACAGGAGAAAAGAATTCCCCACCACGGTAGCTGAAGCTGTTTGTTGAATCCTTCGCAGGCCCATAGTGCACCAGCCATCATCACTATCAGCACAGTTAAAAACCACCATTGCGGAACAGGCTTGTAATTTTTCCTCATCAACCGTGTGTGCACGTCCACTCCTGTATCTTTTAAGGTGGCCTTTGTCTGTCGCCATATTTCTCTGTAGTCATAATTTGAATGAAATGGTGTTTAAGTTATTCTAATTTTAGCTTATTTTTGAATTTGAATGTTTAAGATTTGTTTTGTATTAAGATTATAGATTATATTTGTATTTTCTCTTTAATATTTGATTATTCTGAACAAAATGTAATCTAAAACATTGATGAACACAAATTTTATATAATTGAAACCAAAAATAACATATCAATTTTAGAAATATGATATCTTTAATCTTCCAATTTTATCATTCAGTTAGAAGGCAGAGATGAGTGAAAACAATGCACATGGTAAATGTAATATGCATAATACATACTTGCCGTGAAAGAGTAAGACATGGCTAAGTGTCGCTGAAAGTGCTGCAAAACCCACGCCGTAGGTAACAGCAAAAAAAGCGGTGAGATGTATTGGGCTGTACTCATTGTAGGCATTCTCGTCAAATTCATGATTCGATCCAAGAATTCTGGTCACGTTATATGCTGTACCATCTCTGGCAAATAAAGCTGAGTCGATAATGGGAAATTTCTTGGCATCGTAAACATTGTTCCAGTAGAGGATGGGAGTGAGGACATAGACGATGATGGTGAAGCCCACCATAACGTTGGCTATGGCAAAAAATGGAGTTGCCAGAGGAGTCCCCAAAAACCCTGCAATTGTATTCCAGTCCAGCCCAAACGACCCAATTCCCAGTCCATAAAAGCCCGATCCAATCTGCTGAGCTGTAACTGATTTGCTCCATATATAACACAGAATTGATAGGTTTGAAATGACAGGGAAAAACACGTTCGGTATGACATAATATGCAAAGCTGCAGGTCATAACTGTCAAGAAAAATTGCATTCTTGTCAAACCACCTCTGGGTCTCCTTTCTTTCTCGTGTAAGGCCCTGCCAAGATGAAAATCGTCATTCATTGAAATACAAATAACCACCACCTTCTGATGGATTCGGTTTAAGTAGCACATTTTTTTATTTTGAATTGTTTGGGTAGTTTTCTTTCAGTACAATCTGAATTAAAACGATCCATCTAACAAATTAAAACTTGAGATAACAATACGATTTTCCAAAATTTTAAGAGGTTTGGATATTGCTATAATCACCTAAACAGTGAAACTTGCACAAGATTTGCAGGCCACCACATGTAAGCACCCTCCACCAGAAATTTTCGGAATAACCCAGCCCATCCAAAGCCAAGCATCTGGCAGATTGCAAACACCATTAATGCCAACAAGATGTAAGATTCAGTCCTAAACCTTAAAATAATTTTCTCTTGGAAACTTGACTCCCAAATAACAAGTAACGTAGTTATTATCAACATTTAAAGTTGAATTTGTCACCTCACCTGAGTAGTAATAATCAGCAACCATGCTGCTAGGTGGTTAATATTTACGTGATAGAAGGCTTTGATGATGGTGAAAATACCGACTGCATAGACTCCCCCACTTCCTGCTGAAGCAAATATAGTTATAAGCACGTGCTCTTTCATGTTGAATGGGCCTGGATTCAGCGAGAAACTCCGTTTTGTTCTAGGGATGTAGAGCTCCTTGGTGGGCAGAACTGCAGCCATAAAACGACCCACTGGCAGCACTGCTATCTGAGCAGCAACTGAACTAATCGTCAATGGAATAGTTCTGTACCCAAAAAACTGGTTCAAAAATGCCAACGACGCACAGCAAATAATTCCCAAGAACCATGTTCGAAATGTGAGCACCGGCAGCGTTGGATCGTCTGTTACCGGCACAGTCAGCGCCACTTGCTCAATGGGTGATTGGTCAGGAACTTCCATTTCACTTTCATTCTCCATCGTTTTCTCCTTCATCTCAAATTCAAAGCCTGCATAAACCTCATCAATTCGGGAACGCAGATTTGCAGATTAAGTAACATTTCTGAATTATCCTACAAATATTTTAAAAAATAAATCTTGAAAAAGTACATACCATCTTAATAAATCTTGAAAAAAAGACACCCAATCTCATCTCAATTTGTTTGAGAAACATCCAATCTCCACCCCCCAATCTCCACCCAATCTTAATTTTTATGTAACTCCATTTTAAATAACCAATCTCACCCTAATTTCTAGCCCTATAATTTTCTTGAGAAAGATATCTCAACATTTTTTAATTTCTTTGAGAAACATATCTCAACATTTTTTAAGTAACTCAAATCTATTCTAAACTTTAGATAATGTGGTACAGGAATTCAAGAATTCATATGTATGCGCTTGATCACAAAAGTATTACCAGATGAGATGTGATCTTTAACCAATTCTATTCCTCTGGGGCTCCTTGGCTTCTCCTCCATCTCGCCCAAGCACTCCAAGCACTAAAATATAACGGATACATATCAAAACTTCAAAAATTTAATCAGCTCTATAAAACCATGTGAGCATGCAGAGTTCTTATCTGGCAGGAAAAGATCATTTGACATATTTTTTAAAATTATATAAATTTTTTTTTTATATACATGTGAATTTTTTAATATCAACATTTCCCATCTATGATCCATCACGAATTGTGAAAATCTACTAAACAAAACAGGAGAACAAGCGAGGGAACTAACAGAAACAACATAGCAGAAGAATAATTCATCTGAGGGAACAATTGATCTTTTTGAATGGATATTACCTTACACAAGCTCCCGTTGTTAATGGGTAAATGAGGCCTTACATCTCAGTGGGGGTGCTTATGGCTGCTGTTAAGCATCGCCATTCAACACAACTTTAGACCCTACAGTTAGTCGTGATTTCAAGTGGAATCAGAGCGGATTGTTGAATACCAAAATGGGAATTTTGATTCCAAAAGATGCAATCTATTATCTGGCTTACATGTATTGAACCCAAATCAGATACATTTAGTAGTGCAGGGGGTTGGCCATATTACAGCTGTGTCTCCTTGGAATCACCTTCTCTTCATACAAAAGTCATGTACAAACATTCAAAATGCTCTATTTTTAATATTTTTTGGGGTCTTAATAGCCGTGAATTTTAAGATTACAAATATTTATAGATTATTTATTTATTTTTTTATTAAAAATTATAAAAATGGGAAGATAAATATTTTGATTTATTAGTATTAAAGATTATTTTTAAATATGCTGAGAGTGATACAGTAAGTATTAATTATAAGAAAATGACTTTTATAGTTTTAATCACCCTTTTTTCTATTGATTATATAGAAAGAGAAAGCTTTGAAAGATTTATATCCTTTTTTTTTGTTATATATATATTTGGACACAATTGGAAATGTGTTGTAGTGTATGGAATATTTGATTAAAAATTCTAAAAGCTAAAATCATAAGACAAATTTGGTTGTGTTGAAGTACACATGTTAAGTAGAGACAAAATAATAAGATAAAATGATGCATCTTAAATGATTTTATAAAATCATATACTAACATTAGCAAAATATTTAAAGAGTTTTACATTAAGTATTAATCATATGACATGGACTTCTTTTATAGTTTTAATCACCATTTTTAATGGATTATATAGAAAGAGAAAGCCTTGCAAGATTTATATCTTTATTTTTGTTATATATATTTGTACACAATTGAAAATGTGTTGTAGTGTATGGAATATTTGATTAGATATCAAATAAAAGCCCAAATCATTAGGACAAGTTTGGTTGAGTTGGGATAAACATGTGAAGTAGAGACAAAATAATAAGATAGAATGAAGTATTTTAAGTAATTCTATTAAATCATATATTAATATTAAAAAATATTTTAATTTATTAGTATTAAAGATTATTAGTTTCCCTATTGCATTCATCCAAGTCTATTTTTCAATTTGTTGAACCAATCAATATTTAGAATTATAACCTTTTTGTCTATATTTATTTTACACTTTACATAATTATAAAAATATCATTTTTCTTTATTTTCATTGTCTCCTATTGAAAACAATGGATAGAAAATTCAATTTTCCTCCTGTAAAATAATATATTTATCTCTTCATTAATGAGTGACAGTTTTAAAATTACAGTACTGATTTCAATTCAATCAAATGTTTGTGTCTCTTTAACTTTTCTTTAAATAAATAAACATTTATCTATAAGTCTAATAATTTATTTCTCATAAGTCTAATAATTTATTTCTAATTAATTATTTAAATAAACTTTAAAGAATAATATGTTTTATAATTCAAATATTTTAACTTTAATAAAATTATCTTAATATATATAAAAAATTAAGTTAGCTCAAAGTTAAAATTGAAATGTAGCCATCATTAAATTTTAATCCCAAATTTACCAAAACTTTATGCTAATATAATAGTAGAGCTATTGTTAAATTATAACCCTAATTGCACTATAACTTTAGTGTGAGGTAGTATTTTAGTTAGCTTTAATTTTTCTTTAGTGTTAGGTTTTAAATTTGGTTTAGGTTTATTGTTTAATTTTATTCACTATTAGGGTTAGGGTACAATTTTGTTTACAAGTAGGGTTAGGGTTGAATTTCATTTATGTTTAGGGTTCACACTAGTTTAGTGTTAGGGTTACCTAGTTTCTTATGGTTTAATGTTAGGGTTAAATTTGGTTTACACTTCAAGTACTTTTGTAGTTGCCATTTAATTTGGTTTAGTATTAGTGTTCAATATGAATTAAGGTTGGGTTTATTTTGGTTTAGTGCTAGGTTTAGAGTTTAATTTGGTATAAAGTTTGGGTTATGGGGCAGTTTGGTTTAGCGTTAGGGTTCATGTTAAAGTTCAATATGGTTTTGTGTGTGTGAAAAATTGAAATAAGGTCTGATAGCTGCATGCAGGCACAACACTTCAATTAAGTCATTACATTTATGGTTAGTAAATCAATAATCAATAAATAATAAACCATAACAAAGCGACTAATTGCCTTCTAAAAGATGTGAGTATAAGATTGCTCTCAGATTTTTTATAAGCAATACCAGTACCAGGATGAAGGATTTAATCTATATGAGCATGATATTTAAGCTATATTGATGAATAATTCAAGCAATAAGCAATATGGATTCAAGAAATGATGAAATAAACTAAATATGGAAAAAGCTAAACTAAGATGCAATAATCTCAAAAAAGCAAGTACAAGATCTTCAATGACTCCAAAGGAAAATCAGCCTAATAATAATCTCCAAGGTGTTTCTCAAATATCTTTGGGGTGATTTGAATGAGAGCTGAAGGCTGAATTTATAGAGAATTACAAGAGAAATCAAGAAAAAACACAATTTAGAATTAATTGAATAATTGAGAAATCAGATTCAGTTAACCTTGAGATAGATTCCAATTATAGTTTAATTGAAATGCATTCAGATAAGAAGTTCAAGTTGCATTAGAAATAAGAATGAATTAATTCCATGCATTTGTGATAAAAATAGATAATTATTTGATTTATTCAAGAAAAGAGTCTTTTAATGCAACTGAACTTCTTTTTCTCAAAAGCTTGGAGTTCCAATTTTAGAGAATGATTAATAATTCAATTAATTGTTTTTCTGATTTCAAGTTCTTAATTTAGAAGAAGAAATAATATCTCAAGTTTGATTTCTCTCAATTTAATTCTTTTATTTTATTTTCAATTTAACTCTTGCTTTGTGATTAATTCCTCTTTTGTAATAAATTAATTCCTTTTTTACATGATTAAATGACAAATTTATTAATTAATTAAATATGCTAGGATATTTAATAAATTAAATAGGATAATTGACCAAAATGATATTCTTGGAATGATTCAATTAATTAAATAAATATTTAATTAATATTGAGTAATTCATTTGCCATGTAATATTTGATGATTAAAGAATTAATTAATGTGCTCAAGATTGATTTAATTGCCTTTGGTTAGGACCTTGGTGATGTTGTCGAGATTAGGGGCCCATGGTTTAGATGACCAATTTTAGGGTATTACATTTGCCCCTCTTTGAATTAATGTGCGAGTAATGCGTTGGTTCAAAGAATAGTTGATGTCTAGGAGATGCCAGTTCTAAACTTGATTCATCACGAACTAGATGAAAAGCGAGGTGTTTAGCTTGATTTGAAGAAAAGACGCTGAACAAAATTAATTAAAGCGAAAACCGATCCGGAACTTGATTGAACTAGGAACGATAGAGAGAAAAGATACTGAATTTGAACTTGATTGATCAAGAAGTGGATCTTACTGATCTAGAACTTGATTAAACTAGACACAACGAACAAAGATAAAATTGATCTTGAACTTGATGGATCAAGACACGATGAGTGAAGATAAACTGTCCAACTTGATTTGATGCGATGAAACCAAACACTTGCTTAGATTAAGCGTGTGATCGAAGATACTCTTTAAACCCTTTTATTGAGTTTAAACGAATAATCAGCTTGATGAAAAGCGATGAAATTGATTAACGTTAAGAGATTGATTCACATGAAGACAAATATCAGCTTGATTTGAAGCGATGAAACTGATATGCCCCTAGCGATTGATTCGATTCAGATGATCGAGAGATCTCAACTTGATGTGAAGTGATGAAACTGAGATGCCCCTTAGCAATAAGAATTTGATTTTCTTTAGTTGAAAAAGATTTTTTTTTTTTGCTCGACTTTGATGAAGATTTGAAAATTTTCTCGACTTTGAAGATGTGAGGTCATGAGGTCATGAGTATGCCCCCTCGGGAATGAAATTGAAAGATAGCGAGGGTACATGATGATTAGGCAATTGTTTATCGATGATAATTATTTGAGCACAATTTGATTCAGAGGAATTTTTGAAAATTTAGCGTTGATTGATGAGAAATTGAGCGCAAAGTTGATATGCAGAATTGAATTGAGATTCAGTGTTGAATTATTGAGAAATTGAGTGCAAATTTATATGTAGAATTGAATTGAGATTGAGCGTTGATTGATGAGAGCAAATTGAAGTGAGAATGAGCATTTGATGAAAAAGCATTAAGTGGTCCAAATTGTGAAATTGAGTAGGAAAATGATCTCGTATTTTGATTTCAATCCTGAAAATGGAATTAGAATGAGCAAATTAGCTAAGGGTACAATTTTCATGTCCATTGGAGAAAGTTGAAAAATTAGGGTTTTGGCTATATATGGGGTAAAAGTGTCATTTTCAATTCATTTTAACCCTCCAAGTTTGAAAATTTGAAAAGCCTTCTGTGAAGAAAAATGGTGGTTCCTACTCATATGCATCGATTTGAGCACTAGAGACGACATAATCGACTTCGGAACTATGAGCCATCGGTAAGTGATCTATCTTAAGCCTGTTATTCATTTCAATTTTGAATTTTTTGTTGAGTTTTTCAATTTTTGGCACGTTGAAATCGGGCTTCATTGTTTTGTCGTGCAAGACAGGATCCTGTCCCATACGACAAATTGATTAAGTCTCTTTAATCATTTAAGTCCATCAGTTTTGTCATTCTAAGCCTACCCTTATATCGTACGAGAACATTCAAAAGAGCCCCTTTTGTCGTCCTAAGGCTATTCTTGTGTCGTATGGGAGTCTTTTGTTGTATTAGGTCTATTTCTAATTCGTACAAGTTTCTGCCCCTACTGTGTTTTGTCGTTTGGAAAATAGTGAGCATTTTTGAAGGTGCAAACTTGAAATTTTGATTTTGCAGTTGATGTAGTTGGATTTGCATGATGTTTTACTTCTCTTATATTCTTATTTGAAATGTTTCCTGATGGTCCGTTGTTTGATTTTTTTGCAGGTTCATTTGCCTCATGTTCTTTTCAGATGTGTCTATCCACCGACGATGACATTAGTGCGTCAGTTGTCAGATATTGACTAGGCTCATATTGATTTGTGTGGATTGACCCACCTTCTTGATTTACCTGATATCCATGTGAATCACAGAATGCTGACTACGCTTGTAGGGAGATTCCATTCTGAGCATAACACATTCCACTTGCCAGTTGGGGAGATGACCATCACTCCTGAGGACGTATACAGGATTCTCCGTATCCCTTTTGTTGGGGGTAAGGTTGATTATGATGCAGTGCAACTTCTTGGGTTAGTAGCTGTTAGACATGTTTTCAAGGATCCAGATATTCTGACACGTTCTATCAGTTGGGACATGATGATGACCAGGTACAGTGAGGACTTCCCACTTGCTTGCATCTTGGTAGGTTTTATCGACTGTTTTCTAATGCTGGACAGGGGACAATAGGGATTTTTGTGTTGATGGGGTAGGATGTTAGAGAGGCTTATTAATACCCCTCAAAGATTAGGCTGGGGCTCTTGTATATTAGCACACATGTATCACGAGATGCATGAGATTGTATTTAGGGAGGGGAAGAGTATGGCTGCAGGAGTTTTGATTTTATAGGTATGGGCTTGGGAACACCTCCCAGTTTGCAGGCCGATTGTAAATGATGGCAGAGATCCTGGTCAGCCCATTGTATATAGATATTCAGGATATGTTACTCATCCCCATCTGGGCAAGACATATTTTTGGAGACGGCAGCTGGATGATTTGATAATTGTGACATGGAGACCGTACATGGGTCTAGAGCCATGGGATGATTGGAGGGTTGTACCTAGGGATTTGTTTGTGACTCACCCATTCATTGGTAGATCATAGACAGTAGTCGAGCGATTCGTTGTTTCTCGAGTGATGAGGCAGTATGGTAGACCTCAGGGGATCTCGCAGGAGTACATTGCATACGCGAGTTATGCAGATGAGGAGAGGTAGGGATGGGCACCAAGATTATCTTATGCCTTGAGTATGCAGGATCTGACTAGATTACAACATCTCAGATGGGACTATATTGATGTTACAGATGCAGGGGTCTTGCCCCAGTATAGGGATTGGTTCCAGCATCATCCATTCCTGAGATTTACGAATCCAACATAGTAGGTACCTCACATAGAGGAGATAGAGGATGATGCCCCTGTTAGGGACAGGGACAGGGACAGGGACAAAGAGCCAAGGCTCCGAGGTAGGCAGGTGGTGATCCTGGTGCTAGCAATGGCTGGGTATCAGCTGGTGGTAGTCAGCAGAGAGGAGAGGGCGGATCCCTAGGTACGGTTGGAGTGAAACTTGGTGGAGTGAGAGTGTCGGAGGGTGGAGGAGAGGAGGAGAGAGAAGTGCCGAGACAAGTTCGGCAGAGGAGAGAGGAGCAGGGGGAGTCAGAGGTGGAGATGGAGGTGGAGAGCATGCGAGGGATTAGGGGGCTAACACAACGTAGTCGATGAGAGTAGGCCTAGCGGGTTTGCAGTCACAGCTGACAGTGGCACAAACTCAGCTGACGGAGCAAGACCGACAACCAGTGGATCTTAGAACAGAGAGATCGTCAGCTAGTTGATCTTAGAGAAAAGTGTGATCATCAGGTTGCAACAATGAGGGTAGAATGAGACACTCTTTAGCAAGAGGTTCTTCATCAGACGATTTGAGCAGCCTATTATGCATTACGACTTATAGTGTAGCAATTCCAGTAGCGCAGTAGGTTGTACCATATTCACAGTATATGGCTTGATCTGAGGGAGCTCAGGCACCTCGTCAAGATCCCGGTCAGCAGGCTTCACCTCCTCCACCAGGCGATGAGGGAGAGACTAAGAGCTAGATATTTTTTTTGTATCTCTGAGATATTTTGTAGACACACCCATTTTTTGTAGCCCTTACAATTCTTGCTCCGATGGGAATTTGTATATGTCAGTTGACATTTTTGTACCTTGAGACTTGATGATTATATATATACGAGATTTGATTGGACTTCATAGTACTTGTGTCGATAAATTATGAGATGTATTCTATATGCTTTATTCTATATGTATGCATATTTATTTAGCATGGATGTATTTAAATGCAAATGAATATGAATGTTTGTTTTTGTTTCTTTTCATATGCAAATAAATGATGAAAATGAGTAATGAGTAATGCAAATTTTCTTTTTCTCTATGCAATAAGATGAATGCAAATGAGTGATAATGAAATGTATGAATCTTTATAAGATGCTTATGTATGTAGCTAACATAGCAATACACAAGTATCCAATCGGAGAAATGATGAAAAAGAGACCGCTTAGCTAAGAAATGATGATGCATCCAACTCTCATTCAGAAGATAAAGAGATTATTACCATACCGAAATCACTCTAAATTCACAAAATACAGAATGAAATGCAAAATGAGATGCAACCTAAACCTAGTCACTAGATTTAAAATGCTTAAGTTTCATCACTGAGCATAACAAACATAATAGGCATATTAGAGTTCCTTTCTTTTCATGTGCAATATTAATTATCTTGTCCGCAATGCCCCTTTTTTCATTCATATCCTTGGACAAATTTCGCAGGGACTCGGATTGTATGATAAAGAAATTTGCTCAAAATAGACAAAGAAATGATGGGAACCTCCCTGTAGCATACAAATAAGTGGAGTCGAGGTATGTGTGGCGATTTCACCTTGATGTGAAGGCTCTTATCAGACACCCAACTTATTAGATGTTTCCAGATCATCGGAATCATTCCTACAAGCAGAAAACAAAGAAAATATTATGCCCCCAATCCTTGCTTCTCTTAGTCAAGATAAACTTCCTCAAGTTACTTAGAGGGATAATAATCGAAAATCATTATAAAAGAAAGCATACAAAGAAAATTTTCATTCATAGCTCAAACTGTTTAGTGATTGTTTTCAATAATGTTGTTTTGCTTGTGTACTCAGTGATAAAACTCTTCAGTAGTTAGGAGACAGATGACTGACTCAGAGTGGACGACCAGGTTTCACTGACGGAAAGATGACTTGGTTGATACTGCTTAGGACATGTAAATTTCTCAGTCGATTACCCTAAGACTAGGACATTGATCAATTTCAAGCCATGAGGATTCCAACGAACCAAAATGTCACAAATGTGACTGAAATATGTACAAGTGATAATAAAGATGTATGAAAGTGGGAAATGCCAATGTTGCATTGATAGATGGAGCGTTGAGTACAAGACGTGCCTTTTTGTTAGGTTTTCACCTACTTGGCAGAGATTCATTTTTTTTTACCAAGGTACCTATTTGCCAGGTTTTCACCAAGGCATTTTTTTTTTCTTTTTTTAGGACTTTTTTCAGCTGTACCAGTTGCTGGAGCAGGGAATGCTAAGTGAAGAATTTATTCAAATGGATGGTGTTAATCGGTTCATGAAGTTGTTCTCCTTCCAATGTTGAGAGCTGATAGGCACCAGAGCCAAATATTGCAGTAACGATGTAGGGGCCCAGCCAGTTGGGTTCAAACTTCCCTTTGTTGTCTCGAAACTGTTGATTTTTAGGATTTTCTCTCAGAACTAGGTCACCAACTTGAAATTCTCTTTGTTGAACCTTCTTGTTATATCCTTTGGACATTCTCTTCTGATACAATCTAAGATGATCAAACGACACTTGCCGACGTTCATCTAGCAATTCGAGTTCTTGCAATCTAGCTATCCTATAGTCTTCATCAGTAACACGACCTTGCAAAGAAACTCTTAGAGATGGTATTTCTCCTTCAATAGGTAATACTGCTTCGGACCCATACACCAAAGAAAAAGGTGTATCCCCAATAGGTGTTCTGATACTTGTTCTATAAGCCCATAATGCAGGATTGAGCTACAGATGCCAATCCTCCCAGATTTGTTTATTGTTCTATGTAAGATAGTCAACAGGTTTTTGTTAGATGCCTCAGCTTGTCCATTACCTTGAGGGTAATATACAGATGATCAGTGTTGTTTAATTTTGAATCTCACAGAGCTTGTCCAGATCTTTA
Organism: Cryptomeria japonica; assembly: GCF_030272615.1. NCBI lineage: Eukaryota > Viridiplantae > Streptophyta > Pinopsida > Cupressales > Cupressaceae > Cryptomeria > Cryptomeria japonica. Next base: position 603,994,233 of record NC_081407.1, read on the forward strand.
TTCTTGAATTATCCTCCATTGTCAGTCACAATGGACGAAGGTATCCCATACCTGCAAATAATATGATTTAGAATGAACAGAGCTGTACTTGTTTACCGGTTGCTTTGATGAGCGGAACCTCTTCTACCCACTTAGTGAAGTACTTAGTGGCAGTTATGATAAACTTATGTCCGTTGGATGATGTAGGATATATCTGACCAATGAGATCAAAGGCCCATTGCTAAAAAGGCCAATGTGTGATGAAGGGTATGAGATCCCTTGCTGGAGCATGTATGAGATTTCCATGTAGCTGACATTTTTCACAAGTTTTAGAAAACTTAATAGCATCCTTCTCCATGTCTAGCCAGTAGTAGCCAGCCCTTAGTAGTTTCCGAGCTAAAGTAAGACCATTTGAATGAGATCCACAAATACCTTCATGGACTTCCGGTAATGCATGTTTAGACTCTTCAGTTTCTAGACACCTAAGCAATGTATCGTCCAAACTTTGCCTAAGCAAATCGTTAGCAATGATGACATACCATGAAGCATTTTGAGTTAGGTTCCTTTTCTCATTACATGTGAGATTTTTTGAGATGATTTGGTCAGGTAGATAAGAGTAAATGTGGCTGTAGCGGGATGAGTCATGTCCAATAATAGAACAGACTATCTGGGACTCAGGAGAATCATAGGGAGGGTAATGTAACTCTTCCACTAGGAATTCAAAGTGAAAATTAGATTCCTGTAACTCAGGTATAGAAGCCAAGGTGGCCACAACATCCGCTTCTCTGTTCGCTGATCTGGGAATCTGCTGGAATGATACAAAAGTAAAATATTTCTTGAGATCATCAACCATTCTCTTATAAGGCATTAGTTTCTCATCTCGAGTCTGATATGTATCATTGATTTGATTGATAATTAGTTGAGAATTTCCATAGATATGTAGCTCCAGAACCTTCCATTCAATAGCTAGCTTGATCCTGTTTATCAAAGCTTCATACTCTGCAATATTGTTTGTGCAAGGGAAAAAAATATTGTAAGCCTTTGGGATTGAATATTTTTGAGGAGTAATAAATAGTATTCTAGCACCAGAACCATGTTGAGTGAAAGACCCATCAAAGAACATTTTCTAGGATTGTTGAGTAAGGTGCATTATTGATTCATCTAGGAACTCTGTATGTAGCGGTTGAGAGTCTTCAAGTGGAGCTTCAGCAAGTTGATCTACAATTACCTGTCCTTTGATGGCTTTGCATTCCACATATTTAATATCAAACTCTGTAAGAACCATGACCCATTTTGCCAATCTTTCGGTGAGTGTTGCTTTGTTGAGAAGATACTTGAGTGGATCAATCTTAGCTACTAGCTTGATGGAATGTGCCAACATATAATGTCTCAATTTTTGTGATGAAAAGACTAATGCCAAGCATGCTTTTTATATTATAGTGTAGTTCATTTTATAAGACACCAATGTTCTGCTAATGTAATATATAGCTCTCTCTTTTTTATTTTCATCCTGTTGTGCCAGAAGTGCCCCTAATGATGAATCGGTGGCTGATATGTATAAGATCAATGGTTTTCCCTGAATTGGTGGCATCAATATTGGTGGATTAGATAGGTACTGTTTGATCTGCTGAAGGTGCTATTCACATTCTCGATCCCAGTTGTATATTACTCCTTTCCTTAATACTTTTGTGAAAGGTTGAGCTTTGTCTGCCAGCTGAGAAATGAAGCGTCTGATTGATTGGAGACGTCCTTGTAGACTTCTCATTTGACTGATGTTCTTCGGAGGTGACATTTCCATTATAGCTTGGACCTTCTCAGAATCAACCTCTATTCCCTTCTTTGAAATGATGTAGCCAAGTAGTTTACCAGATGTCACTCTGAATGCACACTTTTTTGGATTTAGCCGGAGTTTGAATTTTTTCATTCTATCTAGTATAGGGCCTAGCTCTTGATGCATGGATCTCTTCATAGTCTTTACTAAAGTGTTATCAACATAAGATTTCATATTCTTATGCATCATGTGATGAAAGATAGTAGTTAGCACTCTCTGGTAAGTTGCTCCCGCATTCTTCAGCCCGAATGGCATGACATTCTAGCAAAAGGTTCCCCATGCATAGGTGAAATCTGTCTTTTATTGATCTCCATGAGCTATTTTGATCTGATTATAACTAGAGAATCCATCCATTAGTGAGTACATCTCATACCCAACAGTCATATCGACTATCATATCAATGTTTGGCAATGGAAAGTCATCCTTCAGACAAGCTTTGTTGAGATCTCTGAAGTCTGTGCAAACCCTAATAGATTTGTCTGCCTTTGACATAGGTACTATGTTTGAAATCCATTCCACATAGTCTATAGCTCTAATAAATCCAACTTTTAGCAATTTTTCTAGCTCAGCTTTGACTAGTAGAGCCACGTGAGGGTGCATCTTACAAAGTTTTTTCTTAACTGGTTTAACTCCTGGTGTGATAGAAAGATGATGCATGATAAGATCAGGATCTAGGCCTAGCATATCAGAGTATGTCCATGCAAAATTGATCTTCTTTTCTGAAAAGAGATGAGTGAAATCTTTCAATTCTTCTGTTGATAGTGATTGAGCTACATGAATGATGTGTGGTACCTCTTGACTCCCAATTTTCACTGGCTAAGTTGGCTCAATTAATATAGAAGATCTCTCCTGGAAGTGACTTGGCAGTATATCAAGTATCTCACCTTCAGGCACCTCAAAGAGGTTTTCACCTTTAGGTACGTCCTTTATTTTCTCTTTTTTAGATTCTGATACCGCCACAATGTGGTTTTTGCCATCAGATCTTTTGTTTTTATTTTTTTTATTTTTGCGACTAAGATACTTGATATCTGTTTCAGTCATGTTTTCACTATGTTTGCTGGTGGAAGAGTACATGGGTTCAACTGCGTTTAGATAATAGGCTAGTGTGTAGTCATTGGCAAAATTAGGTACATTCATGGGTTGGTCTTGTAGACTACAATAAATTAATTTAGGATGTACCAAGGATAGAGTATGGACAGGTTCGAGGGAGTTCACGGTATTGTCATCACAACTGCAGGTTGAAAAGTCGAGTTCTAGAAGGATACCTTGCATAAATGTCTCAAGACCAAGAAAAGTCAGAACATGATTATTAAAATGCACGTTAATATTTAGTCGACCTAATCCAATAGACCTACTTGTAGCATCATTCTCTATGCCAGATTGAACTTCATATCGAGGTTCGACAGTAACAAGATCAATAGACAGATTCTTGCCATTTATATCAGAGGACTCAGAGTTTGATGCTGAGTAGATATTATCATAAACAGGACTATTGTCAGAGTCCTTAGAGTCATTGGATGAATTTTATGAGTCTTCTTCAAGTGGTTGAGTGAATGTATGTTTGGTATCAACACCAACATCTTTAATGCTGCAAGTTCCTTCAAGATTTGGCTCATTTAGCATTTGTATTTGACACACCTGTTGACATGATCTTGATGGTTCTATGACTCCCTATCATCTACTCCATTCAGCTTCCTCTAGACTGATGACCAGTTCTACTTCTATAGCTTCCAATTCTTCTTGTTTAATCCCATAGCTGATTTGTTCTGTTTTATTAGAGGGGTATATAATTGATGGGATGGGGTTTGGGATAGACTAGCCTAGTCTATGCTCTTGGATCCTTTCCTTGGATCACTTGGTGTTCTCCTCACACCCTAGGGTCTCTAGGACTTCCTTTGCTTGAGTAATCCCCTGACCTTTTCGAATCCACCCACCAATGAATTGCTTTACCGCTCCTAAGGTCTCACCTTCTCATGAGACTTCAAACCCCTTACTATGGCTAATAAGGGCTAATCTTGTTCCACACCTTCCAAGGTCTTAGCAAGGTTGTTTTAGGTCTATTTCAAGGTTTTTCCACCCATTTATGAGCCCCCAAGAGGTTTCAAGATTCTAACCCCTTACCGATTTCACAAATTTGGGTTTTTACCTTCAAAAAGGGCTACAAGGATTAGGACCAATTAGGCCTCCTAACTGGTCTTCTAGGGCTCCCTCTCACAAACGATGCAAAAACAACCCAATCTCCCAAAAAGGATTGCCATTCATTTGGAAAGGAATCAAGGATTTTCTAGGTTTTAGGCCTCCAAGTGTCCGTACACTGTCCTAGGTGGATTTTAAGGGTTTTAAGGGTTTTTGTGAGGGTTTTTAGGGTCTGCCTGGGTCACAGTGAGTGTTTTGGGTTTTAGCCACCTTGTTTGGATTGGTGGAGGCTCCTCCTTCACACCAATGATGCTTCACTCACTCCTCTACACTTCCTCCAAAGTATGCACTCTCCACTAATCAACCTTGCTCTCCAAGACCTCTGCACCAACAACCATTCCTAATCGGGCACTGTCTAGTCTCGCCTAGGAATGGGTCTTTGCTTGGCCTCCTTGAATTTCCAAGGGCCCTTCTTGCTTGGGACTATAGTAAAGGGTCTTCACATCCATTCCCCATGGTTTCATGGTGGTTCCACAACAAGGAATGGAGTTAAGACTTCATTTACTCAAACCGGTCCAAAACTAGACAGTAAGACCGCAACTTACAAATTCTTTACAAACACACTCAATCGGTAAACAAAAAGATAATCTAATCAATCACAATTAAGATATGTACACTAAAGAAGATATTTCACATAGGCTTTCTTCTAAATCAATCCATTTGTTTGCTCGGTAACCTCATTCAAATTGACTGGTAACCCAAAAACAGTCACAGTCAATTCAGTTTGCTTGAGCCGTACAATCTCTGACAACCAACCCTTTAACTTAGGGTTTGTAACATCTTATACCATCCATACCTCGGTCAATGTGCCACATTTAGGGTTTTCCATGCCAACCTAAGGATTTTGACATCATGGTGGAAAATTTGCTTGACAACTTTTAAAAGTTGTCATGCAACTTTTGCAACTTTTGAGCAACTTTCCCAATGTTGCTCTTCATGACTCCTAGACCCACAATGGGCCAACCTAAGGACACCACCATGATATGAAGGAAACCTAAACACCTCCAGGACACACATACCCTCCATTTTCAAGAAAATCACAATCTTGACTTATGACCCCTAAGATCTCCTCTAGGACCCTACCTAGGACCTATGAGCACATGGCTCATTGTTTTATGTACAATGGCTTCTAAAGAAGCATAACACCAACAAGAAAAAGAAAGAGAAAGAGTCTGGAAGGGTTCTCCCACACCAATAATAGATGAAAAATTTTCTGGTATTCTTCCTTCCTTCAGCCCTTGTTCATAGTCTGCTTGTCTTTTTAGTCTGATTTCCTGCATATCCTTTTCTAGCTTTAAGCGCATTAGCTCTTGAGTATCATTTGTGATACCACTAGACTCTTCTAGAGTTTCTATATTGGATGTATCTAAGAGGTGGTCTAGAACCCATTCATACTTGTTTGAGCCAGTCTTTGAATTGTCTACTTGCTACCTACCAGTGTATGTGATTGGAACTTTTAGTGGTGCAAACAATTCTCTGATTCTTTATACTTCATCTCTTATATCCTCTAGGACTTCAACTCCTTGTATTGTCATAGCTAACACCATCAGAGCTTAAGTGCTGACTGTTTCTTCTTTCTTGATTGCTGGTTCCTCTTTTTCTTTTACACACTCTGTTTGAGTTTGTTGAGTGTTTGTTTCATGTAATGTTGAAGTCGATATCCTTTTCTGCCACTTAGACTTAGAAGCATGTTTTTGGTTTGATGTATTTTTTGGATTGTACCCCAATCTAACCTTATCATTTGTTGATTTTGTTTGCAGCTGAATTGGTTCAATAATACCCTCTTGATGTTTGCCCAAGGGACCAGTACCTGAATATCCCATGTGTTGAATCATTTTGTAGCCTGAACCATATTGTGTTGAGGAAATCTCACAATGTCATACTTCTTTGTTTTCACTATCTTCCTTAAAAAGCCATTTTAGAACAACATCCTCTTCTATTTCATCTTCCAGGGAAGTAGAAGATTGTACAAAAAGACCATCATATATGATATTTGAAGTTGAAGTCTGTGTTTTCATAGCCTCTAATGGTTTTCCCAACTGTTTCGGTGATGGAGGAAGAGAGACTAATGAAAGTACTGGTTCTATCTTGTATCCATCCATGCTAGTATTGGTAATTTTCAATTTCTTTTCCAAGTCTTTCATCAAGGCTTTTGAACTTTCATTTGTAGAGGCTGCTCTATTATGAGGCACAAAGGTATCAACACCTTTTGTCAATGCATTACAGGGGACATTTGTATCAGTAGGAATATTGACCTCAACTCTGTTATAAGGAAATTTTAAGCATTGATGGTATGTAGATGGAACTGCCTTCATTTCATGAATCCATGGCCTGCCCAATAAGATATTGTATGATAGAGGAAGATCAAGTACCTGGAAAATGACATCTCTTTCTACAGGTCCTACCCTGATTGGTAATGATACCAGACCTTTAGAGGTCCTTTCCTCTTCATCATAGGCTTTAATTGTTATTTTCTTGACTAGATCAATGACATTTTCAAAAAATCCTAGTTGTGTAAGCAGACTGTAAGTACAGATATTCAACCCCGCACCTCCATCTATCAAAACATGTTTGACTCTATGTTTATGGATCATAGCTTCAATGTACAATGGCTGGTTACATGGACGATTTAGCGAGTTGTCATCTTCTTTAGAGAAGGTTAGATAGTGAGGTGAAGTCAGATGACCCATCATAGATTGAAACTGATCAATGTCTAAATCTTCTAGAACATTAGTGGTGAGCAAGGCATTGTCCAAGATCTCTTTGTGAGAAGAAGAGATTTTTAGTAATTCAAAGATGGAAATTTGAGCATTTGTCTTTTTCAACTATTCAACAATGCTATATCCAGAGGATGATGATGAAGTTAGCCTTTTAAATTTATCAAATGTTGATTCTTTTTGTTTGTTTGACGAGGCTGGTAGGTTTGATGTTGTTGGAGCAGAAGTTGAAGAACTAGTTCCTTGGAGAGTTACTTTCTTTTGAGAACGGGTATAGCCTTTGCATATCGTGATTCATTTTGTTTATCTTGGATTATGATCACATTGCAATATTCAGATTAGGAAGGCTCAATCATGTTGATGACGTTGTCATTGCTGGTATAAGTATAATTTACTTTGGCACCTCCTTTGGTCTTTGAGGAATCACCTTGTTTGTAAATAGGTAAGGGGTCTTTAAAAGCATTATGATCAACATTTGTCAGGTGATTCCCGACAACAATTTTACCAACGTCTATGAGATCTTGGATCTCATGCTTGAGCTTCATGCAGTTGTTTGTGTTATGACCTTTATTCCGATGGTAGTCACAGTATTCATTTTCTCTCCACCATTTTGGTTTGACTTCTGGATCATATGGCCTAGAATTATCTAGTAACATTATCAGGTTGTTTGCTAATAGAGTTTTGAAAGTGGATTCGTATGATTCTTCTAGAGGAGTGAATTCGTGTCTAGGTTTCGAAAGCCAAGGTTTCTCTTTGAACCACTCTTTTGCTTTCTTCAGAGGATTTTCTGCTATGGTTTCAGCTGCTTTGAGTGCTTGTGTGCCACTAGCCAAGTTGAATATCATGGGCTTTGAGTTGGTTTTAACAGTGTCTACTACTCCATCATTAACAATGTTCTTATTGTTGTCTTTGCCATACTTCCAATACTTGTTCTTCTCTTTAGAACTAGATCCTGGTTGTGTTTCTTTCCAAGGCGTGATATCTCCTTTCTTTATAAGCACATCTTCCATTCAGATAGCAATGTCTACCATTTTGTTAAATGATGGGTGTACTTGCATTTGGATACTATATTTCAATTCAGGGACCAGATTATTGACAAATACATCCATTTTCTCAGCATCTGGGATAGGCCGCGAATACCTAGAGAACATCTTTCTCCAACGTTGGAGGAAAGTGAGAAAAGGCTCCCTTGTTTTTGGTTTAGTATTGCAAAGTTCGATCATAGTAATAAGATGTCGAATGTTGTAGGAGTATTGTTGTAAAAATACTTGGATTAGCTCTTCAAAAGTTTTTATCCCTTTAGGTAGACTTGAGAACCATTCCATAGCTTGTCCTCCCAAACTCCTTGGAAAAAGGCACATGAGATACGTTTAATCATGCATGAACTCCATGCAGGCAGCACAAAATTCTCTGACATGATCTTGAGGATTTGAGGTACCATCATATTTGTCAAATTTTAGAATCTCAACTCATGAAGGGAATGGAGGAATGTATAGGTTTTTGTCAAATGGAAATGGGCATCTTGTCTCCAGAGAATATTATTTTGGGGACTTATCCTTGTTTTTGAGTTCTGTGAGCTCAGTCTGTAAAGCTACTAATTATCCGTGGACCATTATTATAGGTGATTCTTTCTTTTTAGTGACAAGAGTTTGAACGTCATAACAAGTGGGAAGTTTGGTGCCTTGTTTTGCTAGTTCTAGAAAATAGTCTTCTTTTTCTCTAGCCATGATAGCCTTCATTATTTTTCGGAAATCTTTATCCTTTTGACATTTATGAATATATTTTTCTGGAGGTTTAGAATCTTTAGCTTCACTTGATGAGGAATCATTATCGGTCTCATGAATACTGAGGTTGTCTTCATCATTTTGTTCTGTTCTAGGTATAGTGGGAGATAAAGGTTGATCATAATCTGGTATCTCTGATGATGAAGGTTTATCAGTCAGGGGATCCTCTTTGTAAAATGGATTATCTTTATATGAAAAGGGTTTACCTTTGCCTTTGGCATCTTTCTTACGAGAACTCCTGGTTTGAATAGGCATTTTTATTGATTGGGGTGACCTAAAGTTGTTTGTGATGCATAAGTCAAGATCAAATTTAGAGCTAGTTGTTCAGTTAACGTATTGTTTGAGAGGAGCAACTAAGATTTAGTTTGGTTTCAGGAATTATCTATCCTGTATAAGACGTTTATCTAAGTTGATCTGAGAGAAGTGACTAAGACTTAGTATGGTTTCAGGAAAGATCTATCCTGTATAAGACATTTATCTAAGTAACTTAGGTTTGATATGTAGTTGATTGAACTAGCTGAAAGATGATTGACAAATCGTGCAACACAAATGGTAGAGGTACATTGTTTTGATCTGTTTATACTCATGATGATGATAACCAATTTTATGCTCGTTGTAGACTGTTTTAGGCAAGTTTGACTATTCTGGACTGACAAAATCAAAGATTCATACGACAGGTTTCTCAAGACCAAATGACAATATAATAGCTTCATGATGACAACAACAATGTTTCGTATGAGTTGCTACCTTGTACCATATGACAGATGGGTATGTCTAGAATGATAGACTGATCAATATAATGTTTTATCGTACGACACAGGATGTAAGGTGAAACGACAACTCTCAAAACCAGATGACAGACAATTAGGATTCAGACGACATAGGATGTAGGATTAAACGATAGACTGTTAGGACTGATAAAATTTCGTACCACATAAGATATGAAACCATACAATAAATCAGAGGAATCGTAGGACTGTTTGCTAGATAGAGGCAAATTTCTGAGTTTTTAATGACTGAGTATAACCAGATTTGAGATGGACTGGGTTTTTGATCACTGAGGTATACTAGTTTGTGACATAGACAGAGTTTTGACTAGAATAGACTAGTTTTAGAAAGAGTTTCGACTGAGATAGAATAGTTTTGGGCAGAGTTTCGACTAGGATAGACTAGTTTTGGACACAGACAAAGTTTTTGATCATTGAGTTGTTTCTTGTTTTCTCCAGTTTTGGTATTTCACTTTTAGTTCAGGGATGAAAACACAGAAAACATGTAGTATGAATAATAACTCCAATCACAACATGCAAACCCTATAGAAATTGATGAGAGAAGAAAACCTTTGCTTGTAGACTCAGGTACACACCCAATAGCTAGTCAGAATATGGTCGTTGAGTCTCACACAATGGATTCTCAATGTCGTATTAGCCGACTCCAAACGCTAATGGGGGCATGAAATGACAAGTATCTTGGGAGAGTTACTATCTCTCTTGCACAAAGATTATCCCCCCTTTCGGAGGTGAGCCGAGTAGCTTCTAATTTGAATTGGAACTAGTAAGGGGTCCATTCAGTGCGTCGAGGTATAAACTCAATTAAGAGGTTTCCCAGCCTTGAAAACCAAGATTTAATATACCCGAAGGTACTGAGGAGAGCTATTCCCGAGCATTGATGTTGACTTGATTTTCATCAAATCACGTTTATTTTATAGTGGGTTGGAGTACTTGGCATTTATCCATTCCCACTTGGGTCGTTCCCCTCACATTGGTCGTAATGATTTTAAGAGTTATTATCTCCTCAGGAGGGAAGGCCCGCTAAAGATGTACAAATCTCAAACTTAAAGAAAATACCTCAAGGGTCTGGATTTCTGATTGTCTATGCAGACAAGAGCATACTCTCCTACCTCTCAGAATTTACTTAAAACACGAAATACAGATTTGTTCTTTAACCAGATAGAAAGTTAGGTGCCTAAAAATGAATTTAAAGAATACACGATGTTTGCTCGAATCTCCTCAGGCAACCTGCAAAGACAATGAATCAATAGTCATATTGTCTTTGTGCGACAAGCATTATGCAAAAACTGATTAGGCTATGAAAAATTCTCAGATAGACAGATAAATAGCCAGGGTCAGTCATTAGTATAATCAAAATTGAATAAGAAAATTGAAGAATGAAATGTGCTTTTTAACCAAGAAAATATAGAATCTTATGACAATTTTTATCAGATCGTATGATAAATCATATCAGATCGTACGACACCTATAGTTTGTCATTTGGGCGTATGGGGAATGTTGTACGACAAATCACAGAACCTATACGGATGAAAATCCGAAAAGTCAAAAAATCCAAAAAAAATAAAAATAAGCAGTCAGTCTTGGAGGCTGAAAAAATGTAGTCTTTTGCCCCACGGTGGGCGCCATAAATGTGTGTGTGAAAAAATAAAATAAGGTCTAATAGCTGCAGACACAACACTTCAATTAAGTCATTACATATATGGTTAGTAAATCAATCATCAATAAATAATAAAGCATAACAAAGCGACTAATTACCTTCTAAAAGATGCGAGTATAAGATTGCTCTTAGATTTTTTATAAGCAATACCAGTGACTAGACTACACCAAGGTGAAGGATTTAATCTATATGAGCATGATATTTAAGCTATATGGATGCAAGATGGATGAATAATTCAAGCAATATGGATTCAAGCAATAAGCAATATGGATTCAAGCAATGATGAAATAAACTAAATATGAAAAAAGATAAACTAAAATGCAATAATCTCTAAAAAGAAAGCACAAGATCTTCAATGACTCCAGAGCAAAATCAGCATAATAATAATAATCTCCAAGGTGTTTCTCAAATATCTCTGGGGTGATTTGAATGAGAGCTGAAGGCTGAATTTATAGAGAATTACAAGAGAGATCAAGAAAAAGTACAGTTTAGAATTAATTGAATAATTGAGAAATCAGATTAAGTTAACCTTGAGATAGATTCCAATTATAGTTTAATTGAAATGCATTTAGATAAGAATTTCAAGTTGCATTAGAAATAAAAATTAATTAATTCCATGCTTTTTTGATAAAAATAGATAATGCTTTGATTTATTCAAGAAAAGAGTCTTTTAATGCAACTGAACTTCTTTTTCTCAAAAGCTTGGAGTTCCAATTTTAGAGAATGATTAATAATTCAATTAATTGTTTTTCTGATTTCAAGTTCTTAATTTAGAAAAAGAAATAAGATCTCAAGTTTGATTTCTCTCAATTTAATTCTTTTATTTTATTTTCAATTTAACTCTTGCTTTGTGATTAATTCCTCTTTTGTAATAAATTATTTCTTTTTTTGCATGATTAAATGGCAAATTTATTAATTAATTAAATATGCTAGGATATTTAATAAATTAAATAGGATAATTGATCAAAATGATATTCTTGGAATGATTCAATTAATTAAATAAATATTTAATTAATATTGAGTAATTCATTTGCCATGTAATATTTGATGATTAAAGAGTTAATTAATGTGCTCAAGATTGATTTAATTGCCTTTGGTTAGGACCTTGGTGATGTTGTCGAGATTAGGGGCCCATGGTTTAGATGACCAATTTTAGGGTATTACAAGTTTAAGATTAGGGGGTTAGTGCAGGATCAAGGGGGGCCAAAAAGTGGCGATGTGAAAAAATAGCCTTTTTCACTCGCCTAAAAATGCGAAAATCCGTGTTAACTTTTTGCTTGGCTTGGGTGTCAGTACACCTTGGCTTGGTAATTACCTATGCAAATTGGATATCCGATAAAATCAAATATCCAATTTTTATTTGTAATTTTAATTTAAAAATTATATTATATATTACATATTATATAATATATAATATATTATTATATTATATATTATATATAATGTAATAATATATTAAATAATATAGGGGTTAAAAATAGAGATGATCCCTTATCATTACTTCTTGTATTTATGAACAAAAGATAAGAGGTACTTTAATTGATAATGGGTCATTAGCGAATATGCCTCTGCAAGTGAGTGACAGAAGGCTGCTCGGTGCTTGGGCAAAAGTGGCGTGGGAGGATCCGCCACATGTGCCTCAATGGGTATTTTCAAAAGGGAGATGGGAAGATAGGGCTCCGCAAACTGACAAGCATTACAGGAGTTTTCATCCAGTTTCGAAATACTTTCAGGGTTTTTTTAAGAGCAACCCGTCTTTGCGTCCTCACAAGGGGAGCTTCAATCTGCGAGTTTAGGGTGGAAATGGTCTAGGAAAGCATAATATTTGGAAACAAAAGGGTATTTCTGGTTGTGATAAACCATTGTTTGCTAAAGTGGTGGCTGCGGGAATCAAGGAAACTTCTAGGGCATTTGTGTCTTTCAAACCAGCAGGTGCTCTTGACATCTCTGGCAAGGACGTGGTAAATTCGAGTAATAAAGTCCATTATGCTTCAGGTCTAGAAAAAGGTAAAAAGGTGGATGAAGCCCCGGTGAAAGAGGTATGGTTCCCTCTTCCGTGTTTTGATTATAGAGGTTCTTTTGTGGCAGAAAGGGCTTCGAGGTTACACTTTGTTGCACTTTTGGGGGAATTTTGGGGTCCTCAAACCAATTTGTCTAAGTTGCATTCTAAATTAAGAAAACGTTGGCCTACACTAATTTGTTTTCAGTTATTATCAGTGAATTCCTGTGTATTTGTCTTTGACTCCCCCCATTTTAGGGATGGTGTTCTTGTGAATTCATTTCATTGGTTTGGTAATAATTTGATTAGGGTTTTTGCTTGGAAGCCCTTTTTGTCCCAGAATGGGTCAAACCTAAAACTTTCCCAGTTTGGTTTGGATTGCCTAAACTTCCCTTTGAATTCATGGACCTAGAAGTGTTGAAATCTATAAGAGATAATTTTGGGAAGTTTTTGACATTTAAATCTATCTTTGAGGAAGGGAAGGTTCTAGTAAAAATTTGTGTGTTGGTTTCCCCTACTTTTGTATGCCTGATTTCATGTAATATCAAATTGAATGAGGGTATTTGGAAACAATCTATTGTAAAGTTGGACAATGACCTTACTCAAAATTCGATTGTTGTGGACACCCCTCTATTCTTGGATTTTGTAATAATGATTCCAAATCTGTTACAAACAATAAGGATGGATTTGATGTTCTTGTGAACCCTGTTTCTGTTAAAGCCCCTCCTATTCATGTCTCGGTTGAGTCTGATTATCAGCCAAAGGAGGGTCCCCCAGGGAATAATGCTGATCAATCTCTCCATAAAGCCTCCATTGACAAATTGGAGAATGTTGTGAACACTTTAAATCAGGCTGGTTTGGAAGGGTTTATTAATTCTAAGCTTGATTGTCAGGATCAGGGTGGCAATGCTTGGTGAGCTAGCCTAATAAGTCCTCCCTCCCCGAAGGTCCCAATCATTGTTTTTCTATTCAGAAGGGTGGGCTAGATGGCAATATAGGTGATAAGGTTTCTAATTCTTTAGAAGGGCCGGGTGGTTAGATGAATATTCCACACAATATTGGAGGTGCAGGGGATAATGCCCCGGTTGAGTCTATTCCCTTAAGTCATGATGATGTTGTCCTAATTCAAAAGGTAAAAGAGTTAGCGTATAGTGAGCCTAATCAGGAGTTTGGCAAGCCTCAGGAGTCTCTAGATATTTCTCCAGATGAACATACGGTCCAACAAGTTGAGCATTTTCTCAATTCTAATAAGGGTCAATTAGAGGAGGAGGTTTCAGATAAGATTGTGTGTTCTATAGAGAATGATTTGAATTTAATTCATAAAAGTTTTCCTCTTTCCCCTTCGTTAAATCCTTTTGAGGTCCTTAACAATGTTACCCAGGATGCTTCAAATTGAGTGGTTCCACAAGATTTGGTGTCTTCTCCTCGGTCAAATTCAGTTAAAAACCCTATAGGCCTTCCTATTGCCCAAGTTGAGATGAAATTCACTATCTCTGTTGTGTCTCTGGGAAGGGGTAGACCTCCAAAAAACTGCAAAACTCAATTGGAAATTGATGCAGGCATTCAAAAAGTTTCGTATGCTTCCCCTGGGGTTAAGAAGGCTTCAACCTTGTCTTTGGGCAAGGGGAAAAACAGTGCTCATTGCTCGAGCTCCATCAAAAAGAAAAAGAAGTGTTTAATTAGTCCTCCGATCACTAGATCTATGGCGATTAAGAGGAGCTTACATAAAAGCTTTGGGGAGAATATTTCTTCCCCTAAGGATGAAAAGAGGAGAGTGTCGACCTCCCCTTGAGGGCAATGAGGATCATCTCATGGAATGTTAGGGGCTTAAATACCCCTAACAAGAGACGCTTGATCAAGTCTCAATTAGACCTGCTAAGTGGGATATAGGCATGCTCCAAGAGACTAAGCTCTCTTTGGAGAATTCTGAGTTTGTTTTTTCCTCTTGGAAGAGGTGGAAATTCCTCTCTTGCCCGACTTTTGGGGCATCGGGAGGTTTGGCCTTGTTATGGAATGATTTTGTGGTTGATGTTGAATTGGTTGCTTCTGCTCCAAATTGGATGTTGTCATTAGTGTCCTACAAAAATTCTAGGTTTAAAGTATGGTTGTTTAATATTTATGCCCCCTTAGGTGTCTCGGCTAAATGCAGCCTTTGGCGAGAACTCGTAAGGGTTTAATCCCCCCTTAGGGATCATTATTTTATTATTTTTTGGGGGGATTTCAATGCAATTCTAGATTTGGATGAAAAATCAGGGGGTATTTGTCCCAATAAGAAATCTATGGATGACTTTAATGCATTCATTTCTGATGTCTCTTTTTTATTGTAAGCCAAATAATGGTCTTTTGACATGGACAAACATGAGGAAGATTTTTTCTCAAATTGCAGAGAGATCAGATAGATTTTTACCTTCCTCCAATTGGTTTGATTCGGATATTGAGTTTTTTTCGTCTATCCTTCCCTTGATAGGGTCTGATCACTTTCCTGTTTCCCTTTCTATTTTAAAAGATAGATCTTCCCACAAATTGCATTTTAAATTTGAACCCATGTGGTTTAGGGATCCTTCTTTCCTTATCCTCCTGCGATAGTGGTGGGAAGAGGCTCCATTTGTTAGAGGATCTAGAATGTTCCAGATTGTCAAGAAGATCAGATTTTTAAAGAAAAATATCAGGGAGTGGAACTCTCTGCATTTTAAGAATATCTTTGAAGAAAAGCAAAGGATCTTGGATATGATTGATGTATTGAATAGGCATGTGATTCTTCATGATATGGGATCTAGGGTGTTTGATGAAATTAAGTCTCTTAGGAGTGAGTTAGAAGAAATTTTGGCAAGAGAAGAGGTTTATTAGAGACCAAAATCTTGGGAGCTATGGTTAGCTGATGGGGATAAAAATACAAAATTTTTCCATTCTACCACTAAAATGAAAATGGCTAGGAGTAGGATTACTTGTATTCAGGATTGTCATGGGAATATTCTTTTTGAGGCAGGGGACATTTCTAGTGAAGCAGTAAATTTTTTTAATAATCTACTTTCATCTAAGAATAATGAAGTCTCTAACAATATCTCATCTCACATTCCCTCTCTAACTTCTTCTGATGACAATAGAATGTTAATGTCTCCTTTTTCATTGGAAGAGGTTAGGGGGGCAGTTTTTGCTATGAATCTAGACAAGGCACCTGGGCCTGATGGATTCACTCCTTTATTCTTCCAGAAATATTAGGATTTTGTGGGACCGAATGTTCTTTTGGCTCTTGAGGAATCTAGGTGAAATAGGTCAATCCTAAAGGAAATGAATACTACCTTGATAGTCATTTTACCTAAGAAGGAGGACCCAAAAACTTTTGCAGATTTTCATCCTATAGATTTATGTAATACCCTCTACAAGATCTTCACCAAAGTGATTTCTATGAGATTGGCTAAACTTTTACCAAAAATAATTTCCCTAGAGAAAGGAGGTTTTGTTCCACAAAGGGAAACTTCTGAGGGGGCTATAGTTGCACATGAGGTTTTACATTTGATTTTAGTTCAGAAATGTCTTGCCATGATCCTTAAGCTAGATATGATGAAGGCCTATGACAGGGTCAAATGGAATGCATTAAAAGTTGTTTTGTTAAGGCTGGGTTTTTCATTGGCTTGGATAAAATGGATCATTTCTTGCATCTCCTTGGCTAGATTCTCAGTTCTTGTTAATGGGTCTCCTTGTGGTTTCTTCCACTCTTCTAGGGGTTCAAGGCAAGGGGATCCTTTGTCCCCTTTCTTGTTTATATTACTAGCTGAAACTTTGAGTTGGGCAATCAGAGCAGCTTGAGTGAGTGGTCTATGGATGGGTATCAAAATTCAAAACTTTGACCAAAAGATTTCCCATTGCCTTTTTGCTGATGACACCCTTTTGTTTGGTAGTGCATCTTTGAAGGAGGCTAGAATCATTGATCAAGTGGTTAAGAATAATGTTTCATTTTCGGGTCAAAAGGTCAACAAGGACAAGTCTAAGATATTCTTCTTAAACACTCACTCTTTAATTCAGGATAGGCTTCAGAAGTTTTGGGGTTTCCAACTTGGGGATTTTCCTTGTAGCTACCTTGGGATCCCCTTTTTTGTTAAAAAGGACAAGGTGGGATTTTGGGATAAAGTAATTGCAGGGGTTTCAAAGAAAATATTGTCCTGGAACCATAAATGGCTTTCCATGGCAGGGAAAATTGTTCTAATTAAGTCTGTGTTGAATGTGGTGCCAATTTACTTAATGTCAATTCTCAAAGCTCCCAAGTCTGTCCTTGTCAGTTTAAAGGATACTCTAATATCCTTTCTTTGGAATAATAGTAAGGATGAGAAATCTAGGATCCCCTTTCTAGCCTAGGATAAGGTTTGTCTTCCTAAAGAGCTTGGGGGGTTAGGAATTAGAAGTTTGGAGGATCAGAATCTGGCTCTGGGGGCTAAGCTAGTGTGGAAATTGTATGATAAACTAGATTCCCTTTGGGCTAAGATCATGTTTGCCAAGTATTTTAATAATGGAGTTAGAGAGTCTATTTTTCGTGCCTCGAGTTTGCCCCAGGGGTCGGCTATTTGGAATTTTTTGGTGAAATGTAGAAGTGTCTTGTTGCCTCATCTTTCTTGGGTTGTGCACAATGGTAATAAAACTAGATTTTGGTATGACACTTGGAATGGTTACTGTCCTTTGGATTTCATCAGGGATTGGACCCCATTAAAATCAATCCTTTCGGACAGATGGGGGATTTTTTTGTTTGATTATTTTGATATTGTACATAATGGGCAAGTGAAGATGGCTAAATGGAAATCAATTGACTGTTTGAATGTTAATCCCAGTTTGAAAGTAGAATTTTCTACTATCCTAAAAGATAGAGTTATCATCTTGTCTAAGAGGGAAGATGAGCTTATTTGGACTAAGAGTGCATCTGGCAAGTACTCTGTGAAAGATGGATATAATTCCCTTATGCCATCTAAGGACTTTTCTTCTTGGCCTTTCAAATTATTCTGGCATCCAGCTTGCCTTCCGAAGGCAGGTGCATTTCTTGGCTTGCTGTACAAGACAGGGTTCTTACAGGGATGAGATTGGATAGGATGGGTTTGTCTGTTGTTTTCCCTTGTGTTTTGTGCAATAAGAATTTGGAATTGTCCTCTCACCTATTTCTTCATTGTGATTTTGCCTTTGGATGTTGGCAATGGCTGCTTGAGAAACTAGGTATGTCCTTTGTTATTGGCAATGGCCTTCTCTCTGACTTTAGAGCCTGGCCTATCTTGTTCTCCTCATCCTTTTATGCTTGTCTCTGGCTCATCTCTCCATTGATTATCATTTGGAACATATGGTTAGAAAGAAATAATAGGATTTTTAGAAAGTCATCAGCTTCACTCTCTGACATTTTAGTCAAGATAGAGGCTTCTATCTCGGAGGTGGCTTTGTCATACATTCATAAGAATTTGGAAAATCTGACATCCTTCTCTCATTGGGATGGCAGGATCACAAGGACATGGAAATCTCTCTCTGCCATCCCTTCTCATGGGTCTGTTGCAAGAGGTTTGGTTACTAGTAATAAGAGACTTGCTGCTAGATGGGATCCTCCTCCTCTAGGCCCTTTCACGCTTCATTTTGATGGGGCTTCTAGGGGTAATCCGGGTTTGGCTGGGGCTGGTATGGCTATTTTTTACCACAATGCAGTCTTAATAGCTACTCAATGTCATGCCCTTGGTTCCCAGTCAAACAATTTTGCTGAATGCCAAGCTTTGTCCCTTGGGATTGATTTGGATATTTCTTTAGGGATTAAAAATCTATTGATTTAGGGGGATTCGATGGTCATAATTAAAAGTGTTTTGAGTTGTAAGAGTAATTGCTAACACTTGAAGTACATTGTAGATCATATTTTGGAAAAATTGTCCTTCTTTGATACATTCTCATTATCTCATTGTTTTAGAGAATTGAATAGGCTGGCAGATTTTCTGGCTAACATGGCAATTGATACCGGTGCTCAACTTAAGATTGTGGAGGTGAGTGATATTCCTCAAGACATTCTTCTCGGGTATTTGATCTAATCCCAAGGTTTTAAGGTAATTGTTTTGAGCTACTTCTTTCCATTATCTCTTGAGGTAATCATATTATCCTCTTTTCTGATCAGATTGTATTTGTACCACATGTGTAGATAGGAGAATGATAGGCTCTATTATGTTTCTATTCACATATGGTGTATTCTTACAATTCTGCATTTTGGGCTAGATGTTGATGAGTATATCTCATGAGGTGTGGTCAGCAGGCAAACTACAGTTTGCAAATCATTCTTAAGATCAATTTATATTCTGTTGAGGTATGGGTTCTTGGCTTTTTTTTATCTAACCTATGGGTTTATGGTAATTCATTTTAATTTATTTGTTTCTATTATCTCTTGAGGTACGCATGCTATCCTTTACTCTGATCAGATTTTATTTGCACCACATGTGTAGATAGGAGGATGATAGGATATATTATGCTATTGTTTACATATGGTGTGTTCTTAAAATTTGTTTCTGGGCTAGATGATGGGGTGTATATCCCATGAGGTATGGTTAGCAGGTAATTTGCAGTTTTTGTTGTATATGCATGTTAATCTAAAGATGAATTGAAATACTACTGAGGTAAGGGATATTCCTCAAGGCTATGTATAAGGCAATGGGATGCCTTGTATATGCCTACTATCTAATATAGAAACCATATTTTTACTTTGCGTATCAGTCATTGATAAAGTCATTTATAGGGTGGCGACATGTGTGATTTGAGTAGTTTTTGTTTCAGTCCTTAATAGGTTGTGGCATGCTTGTAACTTTTTTAATGTGTAGTACGTTCCTAGGCTTTTATTACTTGTTAAAGTGATTGTACTATATCGCTGGCTGCCTTGTGTGTGTTTCGACCTCGAAAGAATTGGTTTTATATGATAATCATTGTTGAGGGTGGCATCCTCTCTTGCTGGATATTCATTTATGGATGCTAGTTTAAGGGTTGCTAATCCGTGTGAAATGTTCTAGTCAAGTAAGGTTGCAATGGATATTTTGCATTGCCATTATGGGAAGTTAAGGGCGATTTTCTCATTTATATTAGCTCATTATATTATCTTGTCAAGCAACTTTTTATGTTCATGTTTTTGTGGTTTTTTTGGAGCTCTTCCTCCTGCAAATGTCTTCTTTTCTGTCCATTGGTGCATACAGAGTGGTTTTAGAAGCCCGAATAGTGGAAGAAGAAAATGAGGCCAATTTTGTCAAGCTTGGTAAGGTCTTTAATTTGTTTACTCCTGCGGTGGATTTTGAATTTTGTAGGCTTATGGGGTGTCAGTGGCTGCAAGTTTTCCCTCAGGTTTCTTATGTTGAGCTTCTATCTCACTTTGTTACTATTTGCTATGATGTTTTACTTGATGAGGATTTGGTCCGCCTCTTGGTTTCCACGTTTATTTTCCCATCAGTATGTAATTGGGCCTTGGTTTCTCCTGCATTGGTTGATTATCGTTTTGATATGGGGTCTTTTTACTATGGTGGTTTTCTTCCTCGTCACGAGCTTATGGCTAATGGCTGGTCTAGCCAATTATTGCATGAATTACGAATGGGATTGATATGTGATTCCATGGAAGACACTCGGGCCTCCATGGATTTTTTGTTGTATTTGGCTCCCGATCAGTATATGGATAAAGCTTGGGTTGTCTTTCAGGCATTGCATTCTTTAATCACTCTAAGCTTTTTGTGCTTTGCTCCTGCTTGTTTGGCTTTTCCTCTAAGGGTTATTCTGCCTCCGGTCTTAGCTAATGAACCTCCGGAGGAGAACACTAGCTCTTGGTTTTTGGATATCTGACTGTTTTTTTTGTAGTTGGTGGAATGGTTTTTGTTGTTACAGATTTGGAGGTTCTTTGGCTTCTATTATGCTCAGATGATTATCTACAGCTTTGGCAAGAACTTATACCTCTCTTATCCCCTTGGTGGTCCTTCATGGTATTTTTGTTCAGCCCTTCATTTGGTGGCAGTCTGGTTTTTTGGAATTGTCCTATGGGACCCTTGTAAAAATATTAGAGGTAGGGGGTTGGGGGATCTGACTAGACAGAAACAAATGATGTAAGGGCAGTGCCTAGTTTTATTTTTTTGAAGGCTACAACCGAAGGTTTTCTTGCGGGTTCTTTCCTACCGGTATGCCTTTTTTGAACCCAATGTAAACATTTTATTAATAATATTTAAGTTTAGTGGATTTTCCACTTTTACCAAAAAATAAATAAATATATTATATAATATATAATATTATATTATATAATATATAATATTATATTATATTATATAATATATAATATTATATTATATTATATATTATATAATATAATATGTATTATATAATATATTATTAATATTATTATATAATACAATATTATATTCTATTATATAATATATAATTATATTTTATAATATAATACAATTCGTATTATGTATGATAGGGTTCCTCTCCCGACGACCTGCTTTATAGAGATAGAGCTTACTATATAATATATTATATATATTATAATATTATATAATACGTATTATATAATATCTAATATTGTATTATATTATATATTATAATATAATACAATACGTATTATATAATATAAATATATTATATAATGTATTATTATATTATATATGTTATTTTAAAATAATTAAGTATTAAAATCGAATATCCGATAAAATTGGATATTCGATTTTATCAGATATATATCCGATTTTCTGAGACAAATATATTTCGATAGTGATAGCCCGTGAGTCATTTTTAACTCATGGGCTGCGTGATTTTATCAAAATTCGATATCCGGTGCACCCGATATCTGGTGTTTTGGCAAAAAATTGCTAAAAAATAGATTGATAGGTAAGAATTTTATCGTTTTCAATCATTTTTTGTATTTTTTGTTAATGTTTATTTGATTTTTCATTGAAAATATGGTTTTTTTTCATGAAAACTAGGGTTTTTTAAATCAAATACCTTATTGTTTAAATTTGTTAACTAAATTTAATTATTTACATTCAGTTAGGTTAAAAATGGGGGATAACAATGAAAACACTAACCAACCACAATTGCAGCAACCAAACCCTCATTTGCCAAACCCCCCCTCAATTCAGGATTTGATTGCACAAAATTTGAATGAATTGAAGTGGATTGCAGAAGTATATTGTAGGATCCCTCGTCTAAACCCAATGTTTGATCCTCTCACGTCGATCATAAAGAGTATGGAAACCATGATTGAGGAGCACAATGCCACCCTTTTGTGGCGAGATTCTATGAGGGAAAAATATACAGATGGCTTGTCATATAAGAATATCAAGGATCTCGAGATATCCAAAACTAATATCACCTCATTGTTTGTCAATCCCTGCACTATTCAACCCATAGATCCCAAAAAAACAAAACTTTCTATTAAATGGTGCACAATTGATGGGATTGTGAAAATTTTTTGGGATTGTTGGTGGATGGTTTTTGACAAACCACCCAACAACAATCTTGATATCCCCTTCTATTTCATAAAAAAATTGTATGCTGAGTTTGTTTTATGCAAACATGTGAACTACTTTGACATCCAACCTTTCCAGGGTGTAGGTTTAGCTATGCCCCAAAATAGACCTGGGGCAGTCAGAGCAGTCCAGGGCCCATATGTCCCCCCTCCTCCTGTTGATCCCCCACCTATAGTGCAACATCCTAATATCATTTGTGAGGTAGCTTCATGGACCATATCGACTATTCACTCTTTGAGTAGCCTTTTGGTTTCTCAGGCTGGGTCAGTAGCTCAGCCTACTCTTGATGGTAGCGGTGCATCCGATGGTATTGACACATCATCCTCGACTCCACACATATGCGTGCCCCATAGTTGTGTCATGTGTGGGCACGTATGCTTGGGTCCAGTTGGACAACTTGTTGATCCTCCTGTGGATAGTCCAGATTATGAGGTGCATAAGATGCATGATGCACCAGATATTATTACACAGACTGGAGGATACCCTGGGGAGTCCTCACATGCTAGAGGCGAGGAGGCACCATCATCATACATTGATGATGTAGTGGTAAGATTTGTATTTTCATAGTTCATGTTATATTTTAATAAAATATTTATAATCTAGATAATATTAAGTACGAATTTTTATTTACATGGTCTATTTAATAGTTGATGATCAAGGAGGAGTTGAGATAGATTCAGGAGGGCACCTTGTCAGCCATTTCATTTGGCCTTGATAGCTTGACGGTACATATATTATTGCACCTAGTCGTTTTTATTTTATTGTACATACATGCTCATCATTTATATTGGTATCAATTAGATTATGTAGTAACTTGCATGTATATCTTATTTTACTCTTGTAGGGCACAAGCAACACGAGTGTGGGGTAGTGTGATTTAGGATCTGGTAGTGTAGTTGGAGACAAGGGAAAGGTAATTGAATGCAAATATGATTGAATGAATAGTTTAAATAACTTATAGTGATTATACATGCCTAGACATAGATTGATAGTTTCATATACTTGTTGTGTATATATACAGAGAATTCTTGGCTTCACATCCTTGATGACTACACCCAGTATACTTGAAGAAGAAGAAGAGATGCCTCGAGTAGATGTGTGTTTATTTTATTTTTTGATTAGTAGATATAATTTGTTATTATCTGTGATAATTATATGCTAACTTGTATCAATGTCATGTTTCTGAACATATGTAGGTTGTGTATGAAAATATTGAAAACATACCTCCTCTACCGAAGACATACATCAAGAGTTCTGCAAAGCTAAAGAGAAAACGTGGAGATGAGGTAAACATGAATAGTTCAATTATAGATCATTTTTATGTTAACTTTTCGAATGTGAATTATATAATATAACTAATATTAATCGTGGTTTGTTTTTCTTGTGCAGGATCCTTCAGAGCCGAGCAGTGTGGCGAAGAGGATAGATTTTGATGATCCATCAACAACTTAGGATGTTATAGATAGTTTTGGGATGCTTACATGTCTAGTTGGCATGCATATTTTGTATATGAACATACATTCACGTATTTAGACATACATTTTGTTTCAGTTGGCGTTTATGCCATATTTGTGTATGGACATACTTTTGTAATCATTTGATATTTTTATATATATAGAAGTTGATATTCAATCATATAAATTGTTGCTCATCTGTGTGTGGTGTTATCGTGGAAATATTTAATCTTCATTCCAATAATTAACAATGGTTAATAATGGTTATTTAATGAACAATACAATTCATTTCATTTCATCATAAGTGTTGTTTGTATAATGAACAATATAATTCATTTAATGAACAATACAATACAATTCATTTTATGAACAATACGATTCATTTAATCAACAATACAATACAATTCATTCAATGAACAATACAATTCATGAACAATATAATTCATTTAATGAACAATACTTGATACAATTAATTATTACCCTATGCATGGTCCTATTTTTCCCCCCACCTCGGTCGAACGCTCGAGGTTTTATTAGGGCAGCAATTTTCGGTTGGCGAAAAAATCGTCAGTCTCACTGAATCAAATGTTGTCGCGTGGCCAATTTCTCGTTCAGCTCATCACGATGAAGAACCATTGGCTCTGACATGTTCAGTTAGGCATTATTACCCTATGCATGCTCCTATTTTTCCCCCCCACTCGATCGAACGCTCGGGGTCATACCCTACCGACATCGTCCCTTGAGCGCCCTAAGTGCTCAAAATTGTCAAACTTTGATGGGCCCTAACTCGGAATCCATGGCACTTGAGAATGATCCGTTTGAACCTATGAGGCCACAAGAGGGGTCCCTACAAAAGCCTATCCCAGTTTTTCAAGTTGCCCTACAGTTTTATTAGGGCAAAATTTTTTTGGTTGGCGAAAAAATTATCAGTCTCACTTAATCGAATATTGTCGCGTGGCCAATTTCTCGTTCAGCTCGTTGCGATGATGAACCATTAGCTTTGAAATGTCTAGTTAGGAATTATTACCCTATTCATGCTCCTATTTTTCCCCCCACTCGGTCGAACGCTCAGGGTCATACCCTACCGACATCATCCCTTGAGTGCCCTAAGTGCTCAAAATTGTCAAACTTTGACGGGCCCTAACTCGGAATCTGTGGCACCTGTGAATGATCCATTTGAACCTACGAGGCCACGAGAGGGGTCCCTACAAAATCCTATCTTGGTTTTTCAAGTTGCCCTACAGCTTTATTAGGGTAGCAATTTTTCAGTTGACGAAAAAATCATCAGTCTCACTTAATCGAATGTTGTCCTGTGGCCAATTTCTCATTCAACTCGTCGCGATGACGAACCGTTGGCTTTGACATGTCTAGTTAGGCATTATTACCCTATGCATGCTCCTATTTCCTCCCCCCCACCACTCAGTCGAACGCTCAGGGTCATACCCTACCGACGTCGTCCCTTCAACACCCTAAGTGCTCAAAATTGTCAAACTTTGACGGGCCCTAACTCGAAATCCGTGGCACCTACAAATGATCCATTTGAACCTACGAGGCCATGAGAGGGGTCCCTACAAAATCCTATCTTGGTTTTTCATGTTGCCCTATGGTTTTATTAGGGCAACAATTTTTCGGTTGGCGAAAAAATCGTCAGTCTCACTCAATCGAATGTTGTCGCATGGCCAATTTCTCGTTCATCTCATTGTGATAACGAACCATCGGCTCTAAAATGTCTAGTTAGGCATTATTACCCTATGCATGCTCCTATTTCCCCCCCCGACTCAGTCGAATGCTCGGGGTCATACCCTATCGGCATCGTCCCTTGAGCGCCCTAAGTTCTCAAAATTGTCAAAATTTGACGGGCCCTAACTTAGAATCCATGGCACCTGCGAATGATTTTTTTGAACCTACAGGGCCATGAGAGGGGTCCCTACAAAATCCTATCTTGGGTTTTCAAGTTGCTCTATGGTTTTATTAGGGCAGCAATTTTTTGGTTGGCAAAAAAATCGTCAGTCTCACTCAATCGAATGTTGTCGCGTGGCCAATTTTTTGTTTAGCTCGTCGTGATGATGAACTGTCGGCTCTAACATGTCTAGTTAGGTATTATTACCCTATTCATGCTCCTATTTTCCCCCCCCACCTGGTCGAACGCTCGGGGTCATACCCTATCGGCGTCGTCCCTTGAGTGCCATAAGTGCTCAAAATTGTCAAACTTTGACGGGCCCTAACTCAGAATTTGTGGCACTTGCGAAGGATCTATTTGAACCTAAAGGGCCATGAGAGGGGTCCCTACAAAATCCTATCTCAGTTTTTCAAGTTGCCTTGCGATTCTATTAGGGCAGCAATTTTTTGGTTGGCAAAAAAATCATCAGTCTCACTCAATCGAATGTTGTCGCGTGGCCAATTTCTCGTTCAGCTTGTCGCAATGATGAACCATCGGCTCTGACATGTCTAGTTAGGTATTATTATGCTATGCATGCTCCTATTTCCCCCCCTCCACTTGGTCTAATGCTCGAGGTCATACCCTACCAACGTCGTCCCTTGAGCGCCCTAAGTGCTCAAAATTGTCAAAATTTGATGGGCCCTAACTCGGAATCTGTGGCACCTACGAATGATCCGTTTGAACCTACGGGGCCACGAGAGGGGCCCCTACAAAATCCTATCTCAGTTTTTCAATTTTCCCTATGGTTTTATTAGGGCAGCAATTTTTCGGTTGGCAAAAAAATCGTCAGTCTCACTCAATCGAATGTTGTTGCATGGCGAATTTCTCATTCTGCTCGTCGCGATGACCAACCGTCAGCTTTGGCATGTCTAGTTAGGCATTATTACCCTATGCATGCTCCTATTTTTCCCCCCCACTCGATCAAACGCTCAAGGTCATACCCTACCGACATCATCCCTTGAGCGCCCTAAGTGCTAAAATTATATATAAACAAGCATTACATTGTAGACACATAATGATCATCAATATTTCCATGTATTGTATACACATAATTACCATTACACTTGCATGTGACATCCATGAAGGGATATGCAAACATGATTTTTTTTTTCATTATCAATACAACTACACCAATGTACTCATGTATAGATACATGGACATTATCATCAATATAACTAAACCAATTTGCTCATGGACATTGTATATCATCATAACAATGTTACATCAATTCACATCCATATACAAATACAACATCCCACTTCATCTGCATCAGACATCCTCATGTCCTAAGAGAAAAGCTTATGTACAACAATTCCTGCATATAAATGAAGACCAAAATAAGTAACCTTTTTATGCGGAATGAATGTGCTACAAGAAACAAATTATAACAGTTAATACAAACTAGTTTGGCAAATTATAAATAGATCATTTGAAACATTTTTAAGATGCACAAGATTGTATAATTATGAAACTTACCAGTTTCTCTGCAAAGTATACAAGCATAACTTTGAAGAAAGACGCATGTTGATTAGAGCCCTTCTCACTGCATTTCTCTGCATGGTTGAAGATGATGGTAGATATGGTCATTTCTAAATAGCAATACATTCACCTGACTTAATGTTTATGCACAAAATTTTATCTCATTAATGCACAAAGGAATATGTACCATCACCAAGAGAGGGTCTTGTCAACGGCGAATGATCTAGCATGAACCTGTATTTTTAAGAATTGTTAGTCTACACATAAAATGCATGGATGAACATAAAGGCTTCATGATAATCACTTCAACTGAAATGCATGATAATAAATGAAAAGGTCAGATTATATACCACAAAAATACGTCCCTTCGAATTATATCGACAAAACCCACCATGTTGACGCAAAAATCATAATGTGATACTATTGTATATCATCAAAAAAGACCTGCATGAGCATAAAGGTTTTGCGATAATTATATCATCAAAAATTGTCAAATAGTGTTCTCTAATAACAAAAATTGTAAAGCTCATCAAATGCATGATAATAAGTCGTGTTGCAAAAATACGTCCCTTCCGATTATATCGAGTGTACCTGCTATGTGCATGCAAAAATCATGTTGCCAAAAAAAACATTCATCAATAGACCTGCATTTTCAACACATCCTTAATATACACGTAACAAACTTGATCATTGAGGTTTAATGATCATTGTTTGAAATTAAATGCATGATAAAAAAAATAAGGCACCACTAAAGACCTACTACTCAAGTGTGCTTGAAGAGTCATCTCTTTGCTTAAGAGTATCTAGTATTGCTTCATGATCAGCAGTAGTCACTGTCCATAGCTCTTTGGTGTTCGGTTTTGCTTGATGCTTCAACAACTTGACATTTGTAGCTATAATAAGGTGTGAATACATTATAATGGTTTTGTGTCTCTCATAGTCTTCAAATGTAGGTATGCCATTCTTTCTAATCATGTATGTTTGCAACCAAGTTCCCGCAACAACAAATTAACCTGTAGGATATGTGAACCCGTCATCATCTGTCACTGGTTGTGTTAGCTTTTGTTTTCCCTGTACACATCGTACCAATCAATATTCTGATATCTCTTCATTCCCTTGCGGTGCAACAACTGTAAAAACATGTCCTGGATGTACAAGATCTGATAGACAATCATACTCAAGTGAACTTTCCATGTCATCGTTTGACAAGGATATTGTTTGAGATAAAGGAGTTAGATAGTGGGGAACCCACGTATCAACCCACTAACTTGACTCGCACTGATCCCAATCACACCGAACACAACTCTGACAAAAACAAGCCAACGCTCGTGTCCAAATGGTCCATGTACTTGCATCTGAGCTAAGAAATGAATGCATCTTTGAAGAATCTTTAATTGTTTGACAATCCAATCTATCTCCCATTGTTCCCTCCTCAAGCAACCAAAAGAATCTGCTCACTACTGAATCAAGAGTACCTCCATGTGACAATGCTTAACTACACCAATCAACAATAGAACATGCATCAGAGAAATTTGCACTTGAAATCCTCAATTGCTCCTTAACTAGAGCTCTCTTCAAACATGCACCTGCTCCATCATGCTTCTCCTTCCCATGCTCTATCCAAAGTTTTACGGTTTATGTTAAAATCAACACAAGTTTGTCTCATTTGATGAGCCTTCCTCAATTGATGGCTTACTAAGGAGGTTGTAATCACTCTTCGAGCGGCTCTCTTATCTCTATCTTTGGTATTCTTTCCAATAGAATTGAGAGCGTCAAATAGTTTTTTTGCAATAATAGAATTTCTCTCCATCTTCTTGTTCATACGAATCTTCAATTTGTTTTGCAATGGTCTCATTTTTATCATCTTTAGCAATTGAACGAAGAGTTGGCATTGCTCGGTCAATGTCTTATTGCTAAAATTTTGGTTGAAAAGTTGTGTAGCCCACAACCGAACGATTCTTGTTGACCTCTTTCCTTCAAGATTCACAATAATGTTCTCATCGATTTCAAATAACCATTTTGGGGTTCTTGAAGGTCTTGGATTTGGAATTTGTTTTTCATCCACGAGAGGGTATTCATTTGTAAAGTAATTAGATGTTACATATAGTTCACTTGGTTGAACAATTCTACCTTCAATGTTAAAGTTTTCCACATTTTCACCTCCTATGTCAAAATTTTCCACATGTTGAACATTTTCATTATCACTTTCAACATTTTCAAAATTTTTAATATTTTCACTTTCAAAATCTACATTTTCATTTTCAATAACTTGTGGCACATTTTCAAATTCAATTTCCTCTTCACTTGAAGTAACATTAGCAATATTTAACATACCTTGTCTTCTCCTCCTATGACATTCTCTATCTCTTTCTCTATACACTTCAATTCTCTATACACTTCAATGTGATCATTTGAAAGTTTTCTTTTGCGTTTAGACTTCCGATGACTACTACTCCCCATTTCCCTCCACACATATGCTCCTACATGATTGACAATGTAAGTTTTTACTTTAAGAATCTCCCAAAAGCACAAATTTGTCTCTACTTGTCTGAAAACCCGTGATCCTGGACATAAAACATAATATGTAGACTATGGGCCGTTGGAATCCACAAAATGGCCCACAAGGATTTTTTTTTTTTTTTTTTGTACAAAAATCGGATATCCGATTTTAATGTATAAATTTGTGGTCCCCAAAAATTTTCCCATTGCCGCCTTTTATTTACTAAATTGCCACATTAATGGCGATGGTAGAAATCTGATATTGGATTTTATTAGTCATATTTTAGAGAGAGAGAGAGAGAGAGATAGAGAAGGTCATATGGTGTCCCATGAACCCTTATGACCTCTTAGGACGCCATATGACCCCTAAGGACAACATATGACCCCTTATGAGACCATATCATGTCATTAGGAGTCATATGGTGTCCATAGGCATCATATGGTATCCTAGGACACCATATGACCCCTTAAGACACTAAATTGTGTCATTATGGGTCATATATTGTCCTAAGGGGTCGTAAGACACCATATGACCCAAAGTGACCCCTTAGGACACCATATGACCCCTAACAACATGATTTGGTGTCTTAAGGGGTCATATGGTGTCGTTAGGGGTCATATGGAGTCCATAGGGGTCATATGGTGTCTTGGGACACCATATGACCCCTAATGACACCATATTGGGTTGCTTTGGGTCATATTGTGTCCTGAGGGGTTGTAAGACACAATATGACCCCTTAGGACATAATATGACCCAAAGCGACCCAATATGGTGTCATTAGGGGTCATATGGTGTCCCAAGACACCATATGATCCCTATGGACACCATATGACCCCTAACAACACCATAGGACCCCTTAAGACACCAAATCATTTCGTTATGGGTCATATGGTGTCCTAAGGGGTTGTAGGACACAATATGACCCCTTAAGTTACAATATGACCCAAAGCGATCCAATATGGTGTCATAATGTGTCGTATGGTGTCCCAAGACACCATATGACCCCTATGGACACCATAGGACCCCTTAAGACACCAAATTGTGTCGTTAGGGGTCATATGATGTCCTAAGGGGTCATATGGTGTCCCATGAACCCTTATGACCTCTTAGGACATCATATGACCCCTAATGACACCATATTGGGTCACTTTGGGTCATATTGTGTCCTAAGGGATCATATTGTGTCCTACGACCCCTTAGGACACCATATGACCCCTAAAAACATAATTTGGTGTCTTAAGGGGTCGTATGGTGTTGTTAAGGGTCATATGGTGTCCATAGGGGTCATATGGTGTCTTGGGACACCATATGACCCCTAATGACACCATATTGGGTCACTTTGGGTCATATTGTGTCCTAAGGGGTCGTAAGACATAATATGACCCCTTAGGACACAATATGACCCAAAGAGACCCAATATGGTGTATGGTGTCCCAAGACACCATATGACCCCTAACGACATAATTTGGTGTCTTAAGGAGTCCTGTGGTGTCCCAAGACACCATCTGACCCCTATGGACACCATATGACCCCTAACAACACAATTTGACCCCTAATGACACCATATTGGGTCACTTTGGGTCATATTGTATCCTTAGGGGTCATATTGTGTCCTACGACCCCTTAGGACACCATATGACCCCTAACGACATGATTTGGTGTCTTAAGGGGTCCTATGGTGTCGTTAGGGGTCATATGGTGTCCATAAGGATCATATGGTGTCTTGGGACACCATATGACTGCTAATGACACTATATTGGGTTGCTCTAGGTCATATTGTGTCCTAAGGGGTCATATTATGTCCTACGACCCCTTAGGACACCATATGACCCCTAATGACATGATTTGGTGTCTTAAGGGGTCCTATGGTGTTGTTAGGGGTCATATGGTGTCCATAGGGGTCATATGGTGTCTTGGGACACCATATGACCCCTAATGACACCATATTGGGTCGCTTTGGGTCATATTGTGTCCTAAGGGGTCATATTGTGTCCTACGACCCCTTAGGACACCATATGACCCCTAACGACATGATTTGGTGTCTTAAGGGGTCCTATGGTGTCATTAGGTGTCATATGGTATCCATAGGGGCCATATGGTGTCTTGGGACACCATATGGCCCCTAATGACACCATATTGGGTCGCTTTGGGTCATATTATGTCCTAAGGGGTCATATTGTGTCCTACGACCCCTTAGGACACCATATGAACCCTAATGACATGATTTGGTGTCTTAAGGGGTCCTATGGTGTCGTTAGGGGTCATATGGTATCCATAGGGGTCATATGGTGTCCCAAGACACCATATGACCCCTAATGACACCATATTGGGTTGCTTTGGGTCATATTGTGTCCTAAGAGGTCATGTTGTATCCTACGACCCCTTAGGACACCATATGACCCCTTATGGCACCCTATGACCCCTTACGACACCATATGGTGTCATAAGGGGTCCTATGGTGTCCATAGGGGTCATATGGTGTCCTACAACCCCTTAGGACACCATATGACCCCTTAAGACACCATATTTGGTCACTATGGGTCATATTGTGTCCTAGTGGGTTATATTATGTCATATGACCCCTTTAAGACATCATATGACCCCTTAGGACACCATATGACCCCTAATGACACCATATTGGCTCACTTTGGGTCATATGGTGTCTTACGACCCCTTAGGACAACATATGACCCATAACGACACAATTTGGTGTCTTAAGGGGTCATATGGTGTCCTAGGACACCATATGATGCCTATGGACACCATATGACCCCTAATGACACCATATGGTGTCATAAGGGGTCGTATGTTGTCCTTAGGGGTCATATGGTGTCCCATGAACCCTTATGACCCCTTAGGACATCATACGACCCGTTATGACACCATATTGGGTCGCTTTAGGTCCTATGGTGTCTTAATCTCTCTCTCTCCCCCTCTCCCCTAATCTCTCTCTCTCTCTCTCTCTCTCTCCCCTAATCTCTCTCTATCCCTCTCCTCTAATCTCTCCATCTATCTCTCTCTATCTCTCTCTCTCTCTCCCTTCCCCCTCCCCATCTCTCTTTGTTTGTCTATCTATCTGTCTGTCTTTCTGTCTCTCTCCCCACTCCCCCCTCTCCCTCTCCCTCTCCCTAATATCATATACTAATTTATTTATAAATTAATATATTAATATATTAATAAACATTAGATTAATTATGGGCAAATCTAGTTAGAGAATTTACTGATTAAAATCGGATATCTGATTTTTGTAGTCAAATTTTCAAATTTCAAATTTTGGCTTGGGAATGCTTTGGTATTTGGCTTGGAAGTGACAATCCTAGAAAGTCAAGTGAAAAAACGTGTTTTTCAGTATTCCTTGATTTTACAAACTTTACACTAGTTGTTGATGACTTTTTTTGTAGCCAAAATTGATAAAATGAAAAGGGTTTTTTAAGGACATTCCCAGCTTTCCAACAATATAAGGCTTGTCTTATTTCGACTTTAATAAATAATTATTATTTATTTTCTAATTGAATTTTGACAATAGTCTTGATTGATATACTGATTGAAAAACACTCATAACTTTCAAATGGTATAACATTTTTTGAATCCGAAACATGCATCACATCCTATACTTCGTCTACTATAGGGAAAAATTTAAAAAAATTAAATTTCATAAGGTTTTGACCAAGTTAAGGTGGTCAGATGTAGGAGTTTCTCAATTTGTGAAAAGTTGTAGTAAAAAATTCATAAATAATTATTTACTATAAAAAATTAAAACAAAATATGTGTCACATCTAGACATGAGTCTAATACTTATATTATAATAAAAGAATATTATGATTTGATTGTGATTAGGGTGGTCAGACATACGTCTACTTCTTATTTTGTTCCTAAAATTTTAGTACCACTACATTGAAATTTGAAATTTTCATCAAATAGGATTTTTTTCCAAAAAACAACTAGTAGCTTAGAAACTACATTCAATTTTCTATATATTCTCTTCTTACATATTTTAAAAATAATGTTCACAACTTATTCAAATTTTCATGTCAAGTTCCATAACTCCGATTTTCTAAAATTTCATTGCCACTTAAGGCCCTGTTTTGGCACACCATTATCCTGCACATACCCTAGGATTTAGTTTGGTTTAATGTTCAATTAGGTTTAGTGGTAAGGTTGAAAGTTGTTTAAGGCTAGGGTTCAATATGGTTTAAAGTTAGGTTATAATTCAATTTGATTTAGTGTTAAGATTAATATATTGTTAGTGTAAATAATTATTCATCATGGATATTATTACACCTTACTTAAGTTTACTTAGGAAATGCATTTCATAGTAGTCTAGTTATGAGACACTTGGGTGATTGTGCCACATTGGGATAATGTGTATAGGAAAATTTCTACCTTTTGTGGACTCATCTTGTTGTTACATTCCACATTGAGTGGGCAATCCACCTCATGTGGAATATTATATTGTTTCTCTTACCTACCCACACCTATTTCCTACCTACTTTTGTTTCTTATTGAGCCACATGTCATGTTTGTGTGCTCACATATCCATATAGCCTTATCTATATAAGCAAGCTCATATTCATTGTATGTAATGCTTGATGATCTAGTTGATCAGTATTTTCATCTTGATAGAATACAGTTTATTCCTATCATCCATCTTGTTCTCTCTTATTTGTGCTTTCCATTACCTCTAGATCTTGGCAAAATATCACATGGTATCAGAGCCATGAGAGTGTCATTGGTTTGCCAATTGAGAGAAATTTGATGATATTTGAGGTTGTGTATTTTGGAGCTTTCTATTGCAGGTTAATATTGAAGTTTGATAGGTCAAATCTGAGGTCACCATTGGATTGAGGAGGTCCAAGAAAGTTAGTTTTGCATTTTGATTCATCCAAATTGGACATCGGAGGCCAAATGTAGAGGCATTTGAAGTTTGAAGCTGCGGCGAAAATTTTCCAAAAATTATAATTTTGCAGGCAATTTTTAAATAGTGATATCTCACTCATCCAGACTCCTTGTTTCGAGATTTTTTTTTTGTTTTGAGGTAGAATTTTGTGATCTGTACAATGGTGTAGAATTTTTCATATTTTAGGATACATGTTTTTCTGAAATTGTGAAGTCCCAATTTTTACAACTTTGGAGGCTTCGTTCGGGCTCATATGGACTCCTTTTCAGGTGTTGTTTTTTGAAAGTGCATAATTTTTCGTCTACTTTCATAATATGCCATTAGTTTGCAGTGATTTTGAGTAAAAATTGTACTTTCAGTATTTGGTCATTTTTGGCCTATTTGGTACTTGTATTTCGCTTGGATCTCAGTTTAGATCACTAGCAGTATTTGTTGAAGTCTCTTATATATCATTTTGAGAAGTTGTAAATTGAAATCAGAAGTCCACTTTGCCTTGTTTTGCAAGTGGCCCATTGTATACGCACTAAGTATAAAGTGCCAAATCACCATTTTTTTTGGGGGGGGGGGTTTCTTGATTGAGTATTTTGGGGGGTGTCTTGTGTGATTATGCCTCTCTCTATCTTGTGTTTTTTCATTTTGGTGCTATAGGTTCTCCTAAATTTCCACTTTTAACTCCTCATAATTATGCTTCATGGAAGATTAAGGCTTGGAGTAAACTAATGGAAAAGGGACTCATTCATTATGTAAATGGAACTATTACAACACCACCTGATCCTAAGGCTGATCCTAATGCTCAAATTGAATGGCTTACTAAGAATGCTATGGAACTTGGAACTCTTAGAAAGTATGTATCAGATGACCTCATTTTTCACATTGATAAGTGTACAACAATTAGAGAGGCTTGGGATATTTTTCAGAAATTGTATGGTCAAGTTGATGAGATTAAGGGCTACAAGCTTGATAGTGAACTCACAACTTTGGATCCCAAGGATTTTGATACAATCCAAGATTATGTCACAAAAGAAAATGAGCTAAGAGAAAAGCTAATTTGTTGAAGGATTGTGGAATTGACAAAAAGGATGCTCAACTGGTTTACAACTTGTTGGACAAGCTTCCATTAGAATATGCAACCTTTGTATCTAGCTTTCACACCCATAGGTTAGCTCAAGGTTCCTCATATACTTCTCCCTCATTTGATTGATTCACAAAGATGTTGATACTTGAGCAATCTAAGCTGACTAAGATGGGGATTCTCAAATCTTCAAAGTCACAAGCCTTGGTGGCTAATAAAGGGAATCAAAGCAATCAAGGAAAAGGCAAGAATCAAAAGCAACCTAAGTCAAAACCACATCAAGATGGAGCACAATCTTCCTCTCCACAACAAGGTGATTCACCATTCTCACCTAAGAGGAAATCATATAAGGACAATCTTTTTTGTGGATATTGCAAGAAGTCAAGACATGATGAACATCATTGTTATAAGAAGGATATTGATGAGTTGAAGAATCTTCTTGAGAAGAACAAAATCAACCTACCTTCTAGAATGTCTACATCGAATTCTTCCAAGGATAAGGGTAAAGGAAATTATCACTCTTTTGGAATAGAAAAAGGAAAGGGACAAGCTCTTTGTGCTACTACAAGTCATGATTCAAGGAGATGGCTTATAGATTCAGGGGCTTCTCATCATATGGCATCTTTGTAGTCTATGTTTTCTATATTTGAGCCTTGCCACATGCTGTAGATTTTGATGGGAAATCATACATACATGGATGTAATTGGGAAATGATCTATTTCTATTGGGGATAACTCCTTCAATGATGTGTTGTGTGTACCCCATTTGACAAACAATCTTATTTCCATCTATCAAATCATACATGGGGCAACTAGGAAAACTGTGGAGTTCACACCTAATTCAGTTATCATTAGAGACTTAGAGAGTGGAGCTATCATTGCGACTGGGGTGGTTGATCATGCATCTCGGTTGTACTCTTTTTCACATTTTGGTCCTATTGATGAGGTTGATTCTTCCTATGTTGATTCAGATTTTGAGGAGAACTTTGGGCACTTGAACTTGGGGATTCTCACATGTGACCCCATTCTTGAGCCTTGCATTTCATCTCCTTCTCTTGATATCACACCACCTATTGCACCGGATGATGCAGGTAGTGTGACAATTTTGCCTTCTTGTGGTTTAGTGCAGCAGGATATTTCATGTCTTCCAGCTTCATTTTCATGGGATGCCTACTTGACATACATTGCAGGTTTGTTTGTGGAGTCCTACATTGCAGATTTGGGAGACATCATTGATGACATTAATCTTCTCTTTGATGAACATGATCCTTCCTCGATTGTTGTGAGGGATCACTCTGACCCTCTTGTGCATTCTCTACATGATCATTCTTTCGAGGTTGACATGATTGTGGTTACTTTTGTACAACAGTTGGAGGAGGTCTCTTTATTCTTTGAGGAGACATGTGAGTCTTTAGATATTGTTCTACATTCCTCTCCACTAGATCTTGGAGTTCCTTTTTCAGAAGTGTGGCATAGTTTACCACCTTTGGAGGGGGTAACTTTTGACATCAACATGGGGACACTTGAGCAGTTTTTAGAGATTCCTTTCACCATGAGTATTTTTTCTACATCTTCCCTTCATGATTGGGGAGACTTCATTGATACACCTTTGGTTTTGTTTCTTCCTAAGGGGAGGAATGTGGTTTGACATTCATGGAGTAGTTTCTTCATACATCATCGAGCTTCTATCATTGGTGTAGATTCCACATTGCGGGGGGGCTACCTAGCTTCTCTTCTTCTTCTCTCATATTGGGGGGGTGGTAAAGGAGCACCCAACAAGACAAGGTGGAGAAGGGTCACTGATAGGCCCTATGGAGGATTTGATGAAAAATGAAGACAAAAAAGACCTATATGGTCTTTAAGTGATGTAACATGGCCATGTGAGCCATAAAATGTATTGAAATGCAATGTAATGGTCAAAAAGTGTAAAATTGCCATTTTGAGCAATTAGGGATAGAAAAGGCTAAAATTGGGTTTTTGGGGTAGAAGTGTGTTTAGGTGGATAGAATATGTTTATAGGGTCATATAATGACCATCTCAATGTTTTATAAGGTTTAGTTATAGGTTTGGCAAGTTGACACACATAGTTGTCAAACTTGACAACTTTGGAGCAACTTTTTGTTGTCAAAAAGTTGTCAAGAATGCAAAAAGTTGTCATAAGTTAGTTATAAGTTGGTTTTACGTTGGATTTAGACCTATAATGCCTTGAGGTTTATAAATGGATGAAATTTAATCATTTGTGGTGGTTGGAAAAAGGTTTTTTGATCGGGTTTGGAGTTTTGAAGCAATAAAAATATGATTTTCATGTGTATTTTCCAGGTTTCCATGTAGAACAGTCTGATTTTCCATTGTTTTGAGTGCATTTATGAATTAGTTTTCATTAATTAATGGTTGGAGATGTTTCTATAATGAGATAAGTTTATTTTGGCTTTGGTTTTAAGTGATTTGGTTTTGTTTTGGTGAAGTTGTCTAATTTCTTGTGAAAACAGTCATATCCCTGCCCTAGGGTTAATAGTGAGAATGAAAACGTTGTATATTTTATTTCCAGATTGATCTAACCCCACAAATGGGTATGATGGTGTATTATATTGTATATTTTCATAAAATTTGGTTTGAGGAGGCCATGCACAAGATGACATGTGCATTGTGGGAGTAAAGGTCTGAAATTTTAGGGGCAGACTGTTACAGAAAATACAGTCCTAATACGGGGGCCATATCTCACATTGCCACCGTTGGATTTTTCTGAGTTTTGGGTATGTTTTTTATAACCAAGTTAAAAATAATTTCACTGGAGAGATCAAATAAATTTGTTCATTTGCAAAAGTTATGGGTGACTGTGTAAGGGTCTATCAATATGGCAGCAAGGTGGTAGTTTTGCAATGATTTTTCTTTGTCAATGCATTGAGGTAGTTTGCAAAGTCTAAAAGGGTCTTGTATTGTTAAGTTTGAGTTGGGTCCATTGAAGCTCCACATCAAAGTGGTATCAAAGAAAGTGAAAGGTCTGGGATATAGGGGTGAAGATGGAGTTAACAAAATCTGAGAAAGAGATAGTAGGTGCTTACAAGAAGTGGAAAGAACTAATGTTTGGTGGAAAGAAGAAAAGAGAGGAAGAAGAGTTGAGGAAACAAGAAGTAGAAAGAAAGAAGAGAGAAGAAGAAGAAAAGAAATGAGATGAGTTGAGAAGTTTAAGAAGGGCTTTAGAAGCAAATGAAGTAGGATTGAGGGAGCTTAAACAGGAACTAGAGAAAAAGAGAAAGGAAGATGAACTTAGGGAAGCACAAATGAAGTTGAAATTGGAAAACTTAGAGGGTACAACAAAGAGTTGGCACTTGAGGGTGCACAAGAAGGTAGTTTGGTCTGTGAAGAGGCTAGTTGCAACAAAGAAGAAGGCTCATGATGAAGCCTTGATGATGGGTGAGGTTATGGTGACATGCCAAGGAGAATGGCATTTTAAATATGAAGAGATTTCAATGGGTTTTCTGGAACAAGATGATATTATAATCAATGAAAAAGATGTTTTTGTTTATCCTAATGTGTTGTATGCAGGTTTGCTGAGTGTTTACAAGGATGATCATGTTGGAGGTGCTTACCTTGAGTACCATTTTTTTTGAGCGGTGGTACCATGAGTTGCCAAAGCATGTACAATTTTTTCCAGGGAATACAATGCAAGCTCCAATGAATTGGAAAACCAGAAAGAGGAGGCACCCATGCAAGGGGACCTTGCATTCTTTTTATCCCCGCGAGTATGGTGCAGGAGCACCTAGGAATACAAGGTGGAGAAGGGTCACTGATAGGCCCTATGGAGGATTTGATGAAAAATGAAGACAAACAAGACCTATAAGGTCTTTAAGTGATGTAACATGGCCATGTGAGCCATAAAATGGACTGAAATGCAATGTAATGGTCAAAAAGTGTAAAATTGCCATTTTGAGCAATTAGGCCTAGAAAAGGCTAAAATTGGGGTTTTAGGGTAGAAGTGTGTTTAGGTGGATAGAATATGTTAATAGGGTCATATAATGACCATTTTAATGTTTTAGAAGGTTTAGATATAGGTTTGGCAAGTTGACATACATAGTTGTCAAACTTGACAATTTTGGAGCAACTTTTTGTTGTCAAAAAGTTGTCAAGAATGCAAAAAGTTGTCATAAGTTAGTTATAAGTTGGTTTTAGGTTGGATTTCGACATAGAAGGCCTTGAGGGTTATAAATGGATGAAATTAAATCATTTTTTCTTGTTGGGAAAAGGTTTTTTGATCAGGTTTGGAGTTTTGAAGCAATAAAAATCTGATTTTCATGTGTATTTTCTAGGTTTGCACGTAGAACAGTCTAATTTTCCATTGTTTTGAGTGCTTTTATGAATTAGTTTTCATTCCTTCATGGTTGGATATGTCTCTATAATTAACTAAGTTTATTTTGGCTTTGTTTTGAAGTGATTTGGTTTTGTTTTGGTGAAGTTTTCTAATTTCTTGTGAAAATAGTGATATCCCTGCCCTAGGGTTCATAGTTAGCATGAAAACGTTGTATATTTTATTGCCATATTGACCTAACCCCACAAATGGGTATGATGGTGTATTATATTATATATTTTCATAATATCTGGTTTCAGGAGGCCATGCACAAGATGGCATGTGCATTGTGGGAGTAAAGGTCTGAAATTTTACGGGTAGAGTGTTGCAGAAAATACAATCCTAATACGGGGGCCATATCTCACATTTCCATCGTTGGATTTTTCTGAGTTTTGGATATGTTTTTTATAACCAAGTTAAAAATAATTTCACTGGAGCGATCTAATAAATTTTTTCATTTGCAAAAGTTATGGGTGACTGTGTAAGGGTCTATCAATATGGCAGCAAGGTGGTAGTTTTGCAATGATTTTTCTTTGTCAATGCATTGAGGCAGTTTGTAAAGTGTCAAAGGGTCTTGTATTGTTAAGTTTGAGTTGGGTCCATTGAAGCTCCATATCAAAGTGGTATCAAAGCACGTGAAAGGTCTGGGATATAGGGGTGAAGATGGAGTTAACAAAATCTGAGAAAGAGATAGTAGGTGCTTACAAGAAGTGGAAAGAACTAATGTTTGGTGGAAAGAAGAAAAGAGAGGAAGAAGAGTTGAGGAAACAAGAAGTAGAAAGAAAGAAGAGAGAAGAAGAAGAAAAGAAACGAGATGAGTTGAGAAGTTTAAGAAAGTCTTTAGAAGCAGATGAACCAAGATTGAGGGAGCTTAAAGAGGAACTAGAGAAAAAGAGAAAGGAAGATGAACTTAGGGAAGCACAAATGAAGTTGAAATTGGAAAAATTAGAGGGTACAACAAAGAGTTGGCACTTGAGGGTGCACAAGAAGTTAGTTTGGTTTGTGAAGAGGCTAGTTGCAACAAAGAAGAAGGCTCATGATGAAGCCTTGATGATGGCTGATGTTATGGTGACATGCCAAGGAGAATGGCATTTTAAATATGAAGAGATTTCAATGGGTTTGTTGGAACAAGATGATATTGTAATCAATGAAAAAGATGTTGTTGTTTATCCTAATGTTTTGTGTGCAGGTTTGCTGAGTGTTTACAAGGATGATCATGTTGGAGTTTGCTTACCTTGAGTACCATTTTTTTTCAGCGGAGGTACCATGAGTTGCCAAAGCAAGTAAAATTTTTTGTAGGGAATACAATGCAAGTTCCAATGAATTGGAAAACTAGAAAGAGGAGGCAGCCATGCAAGGGGACCTTGCATTCTTTTTATCCCCGCGAGTATGGTGCAGGAGCACTGAGGAATACAAGGTGGAGAAGGGTCACTGATAGTCCCTATGGAGGATTTGATGAAAAATGAAGAAAAAGAAGACCTATAAGGTCTTTAAGTGATGTAACATGGTCATGTGAGCCATAAAATGTACTGAAATGCAATGTTATGGTCAAAAAGTGTAAAATTGCCATTTTGAGCAATTAGGCCTAGAAAAGGCTAAAATTGGGTTTTTGGGGTAGAAGTGTGTTTAGGTGGATAGAATATGTTTATAAGGTCATATAATGACAATTTTAATGTTTTAGAAGGTTTATATATAGGTTTGGAAAGTTGACATATATAGTTGTCAATCTTGACAACTTTGGAGCAACTTTTTGTTGTCAAAAAGTTGTCAAGAATGCAAAAAGTTGTCATAAGTTAGTTATAAGTTGGTTTTAGGTTGGATTTCGACATAGAAGGCCTTGAGAGTTATAAATGGATGAAATTTAATAATTTTTTTTGGTTGGGAAAAGGTGTTTTGATCAGGTTTGGAGTTTTGAAGCAATAAAAATCTGATTTTCATGTGTATTTTCCAAGTTTCCACGTAGAACAGTCTAATTTTCCATTGTTTTGAGTGCTTTTACGAATTATTTTTCATTCCTTCATGGTTGGAGATGTCTAAATAATGAAATAAGTTTATTTTGGCTTTGGTTTGAAGTGATTTGGTTTTGTTTTGGTGAAGTTGTCTAATTTCTTGTGAAAACAGTCATATCCCCGCCCTAGGGTTAATAGTGAGCATGAAAACGTTGTATATTTTATTTCCAGAATGATCTAACCCCACAAATGGGTATGATGGTGTATTATATTGTATATTTTCATAAGATTTTGTTTTAGGAGGCCATGCACAAGATGGCATGTGCATTGTGGGAGTAAAGGTCTGAAATTTTACGGGCAGACTGTTGCAGAAAATACAGTCCTAATACGGGGGCCATATCTCACATTTACACCGTTGGATTTTTTTTAGTTTTGGATATGGTATTTATAACCAAGTTAAAAATAATTTCACCAGAATGATCGAATAAATTTATTCATTTACAAAAGTTATGGGTGACTGTGTAAGGGTCTATCAATATGGCAGCAAGGTGGTAGTTTTGCAATGATTTTTCTTTGTCAATGCATTGAGGCAGTTTGTAAAGTCTCAAAGGGTCTTGTATTGTTAAGTTTGAG
This sequence comes from Cryptomeria japonica, assembly GCF_030272615.1. Lineage (NCBI taxonomy): Eukaryota > Viridiplantae > Streptophyta > Pinopsida > Cupressales > Cupressaceae > Cryptomeria > Cryptomeria japonica. Next base: position 604,036,945 of record NC_081407.1, read on the forward strand.
TTGGGTCCATTGAAGCTCCACATCAAAGTGGTATCAGAGCAAGTGAAAGGTCTGGGATATAGGGGTGAAGATGGAGTTTACAAAATCTGAGAAAGAGATAGTAGGTGCTTACAAGAAGTGGAAAGAACTAATGTTTGGTGGAAAGAAGAAAAGAGAGGAAGAAGAGTTGAGGAAATAAGAAGTAGAAAGAAAGAAGAGAGAAGAAGAAGAAAAGAAATGAGATGAGTTGATAATTTTAAGAAGGGCTTTAGAAGCAAATGAAGAAAGATTGAGGGAGCTTAAAGAGGAACTAGAGAAAAAGAGAAAGATGAACTTAGGGAAGCACAAATGAAGTTGAAATTGGAAAAATTAGAGGGTACAACAAAGAGTTGGAACTTGAGGGTGCACAAGAAGGTAGTTTGGTCTGTGAAGAGGCTAGTTGCAACAAAGAAGAAGGCTCATGATGAAGCCTTGATGATGGGTGAGGTTATGGTGACATGCCAAGGAGAATGGCATTTTAAATATGAAGAGATTTCAATGGGTTTGTTGGAACAAGATGATATTGTAATCAATGAAAAATATGTTTTTGTTTATCCTAATGTTTTGTATGCAGGTTTGCTGAGTGTTTACACGGATGATCATGTTGGAGGTGCTTACCTTGAGTATCATTTTTTTTGAGCGGAGGTACCATGAGTTGCCAAAGCATGTACAATTTTTTGTAGGGAATACAATGCAAGTTCCAATGAATTGGAAAATCGGAAAGAGGAGGCAGCCATGCAAAGGGACCTTGCATTCTTTTTATCCCCACGAGTATGGTGCAGGAGCACCCAGGAAGACAAGGTGGAGCAGGGTCATTGATAGGCCCTATGCAAGCTTTGATGAAAAATGAAGACAAACAAGACCTATAAGGTCTTTAAGTGATGTAACATGGCCATGTGAGCCATAAAATGTACTGAAATGCAATGTAATGGTCAAAAAGTGTAAAATTGCCATTTTGAGCAATTAGGCCTAGAAAAGGCTAAAATTGGGTTTTTGGGGTAGAAGTGTGTTTAGGTAGATAGAATATGTTTATAAGGTCATCTAATGACCATTTTAATGTTTTAGAAGGTTTAGATATAGGTTTGGCAAGTTGACATACATAGTTGTCAAACTTGACAACTTTGGAGCAACTTTTTGTTGTCAAAAAGTTGTCAAGAATGCAAAAAGTTGTCATAAGTTAGTTATATGTTGGTTTTAGGTTGGATTTCAACCTAGAAGGCATTGAGGGTTATAAATGGATGAAATTGAATCATTTTTGGTGGTTGGGAAAAGGTTTTTTGATCGGGTTTGGAGTTTTGAAGCAATAAAAATCTGATTTTCATGTGTATTTTCCAGGTTTCCATGTAGAACAGTCTGATTTTCCATTGTTTTAAGTGCTTTTATGAATTAGTTTTCATTCCTTCATGGTTGGAGATGTCTCTATAATGAGATAAGTTTATTTTGGCTTTGGTTTGAAGTGATTTGGTTTTGTTTTGGTGAAGTTGTCTAATTTCTTGTGAAAACAGTCATATCCCTGCCCTAGGGTTAATAGTGAGCATGAGAATGTTGTATATTTTATTTCCAGATTGATCTAACCCCACAAATGGGTATGATGGTGTATTATATTGTATATTTTCATAAGATTTGGTTTCAGGAGGCCATGCAGAAGATGGCATTTGCATTGTAGGAGTAAAGGTCTGAAATTTTAGGGGCAGACTGTTGTAGAAAATACAGTCCTAATACGGGGGCCATATCTCACATTTCCACTGTTGGATTTTTCTGCGTTTTGGATATGTTTTTTATAACCAATTTAAAAATAATTTAACTGGTGCGATCGAATAAATTTTTTCATTTGCAAAAGTTATGGGTGATTGTGTAATGGTCTATTAATATGGCAGCAAGGTGGTAGTTTTGCAATGATTTTTCTTTGTTAATGCATTGAGGCAGTTTGTAAAGTGTCAAAGGGTATTGTATTGTTAAGTTTGAGTTGGGTCCATTGAAGCTCCACATCAGGGGGACTTTTTCCTCACATGGGGTTTTGTTCCTCACATTATTCTATGAGAGTTCTTTGTATATGGTTTGCATGTCTGTTTTTGGAGGAGGGTTTTATCCCATTGGGTTTTTCTCTCTTTCCCCGCTTTGTGAGAGATTTCATTGCATTGGTTTCATGCATTTGCATTTATACATGGGTACCTAACATGGCCTCGTAGCCAGGACCCATCTTGCATTGCTTAGTTGCATTGTAGACTTAAGTGCATTCCCCTAAGTTGCACTTAAGGGGGCATTGGTGTAAATAATTATTCATCATGGAAATTATTACACCTTACTTGAGTTTACTTAGGAAATGCATTTCATAGTAGTTTGGGTATGAGACACTTGGTTGTTTGTGCCACATTGGGATAGTGTGTGTAGGAAAATTTCCACCTTTTGTGGACTTATCTTGTTGTTACATTCCACATTCAGTTGGTGATCCACCTCATGTGGAATAATATATTATTTCTCCTACCTGCCCATACCTATTTTCTACCTACCCTTGTTTCTTATTGAGCCACATGTCATGTTTGTGTGCTCACATATCCATATAGCGTTGCCTATATAAGCAGACTCATATTCATTGTATGTAGCACTTGATGATCTAGTTGATCAGTATTTCATCTTGATGGAATACAATTTATTGCTATCATCCATTTTGTTCTCTCTTATTTGTTCTTTCCATTGCCTCTAGATCTTGGCAAAATCTCACATATATTTTAAATGCAGGGTTTATTTTTAATTTGGTTTACTATTTAGGTTAGGGTACAATTATGTTTACAAGTAGGGTTAGGGCTAAATTTTATTTAGGGTCAGGGTTCTGAGATTTATTTTAGTGTTACATTTCAATTTGGTATAAAGTTTGGGTTATGGTGCAGTTCGGTTTAGCGTTAGGGTTCATTTAGGTTTACAGTTAGCATTTAGCTTAGTTTACTATTAAAATTCAATATGGTTTAAGATTAGGATTTAGTTTGATTTGACGTTCAATTAGGTTTAGTGGTAAGGTTGAAAGTTGTTTAGGGTTAGGGTTCAATATGGTTTAAAGTTAGGTTATAATTCAATTTGATTTAGTGTTAGGATTCAATATATTTTAAATGTAGGGTTTTTTTTAATTTGGTTTACTATTTAGGTTAGGGTACAATTATGTTTACAAGTAGGGTTAGGGTTGAATTTTATTTAGAGTCAGTTTCTGAGATTTGGTTTAGTGTTAAGGTTTTATTTGGTTTATGATTTATATTTGATTTGGCTTAGAATTAGGGTTCACTTTGGTTTAGTAGTAGGGTTAGGGTTTGTTTTGGTTTAGTGTAAGGGTTGAATTTGGTATAGTGGAAGAGTTCAATTTTATATTAATCCAAGTTAGTTTAGTCTTAGGATTAGGGTTCAATATAGTCGAAGGATAGGGTTCAATTTGATTTAGTATTAAGGTTAGGGTGCAATTTCATTTAGGGCATAGTTTAAGTTTGTTTAGTATATATTAAGAATAGGTTTCAATCTAGTTTAGTGTTTAATTAGGATACGCATCAAGATTTATTTTGGTTTATGATTAAAAAGTTAATATTAAATTTGGTTTCTAGAATTATAGTTCAATTTAGTTTAATGTTAGGTATGATTTAGGATTTAGAGTTTAATTTAGTTAGGGCTCAATATGATTTAAAGTTAGGTTATAAATTTATCAACTACTGCAAAGAGAACCATTATCATTCCCAATAGCAGGAAAAGCTGAGAGGAAACCAATGGAAACTATACTAGATGTTTGTTACCAACTATCAAAGGAGAATATGTGCACTCATTGCTTCTTGTGGGATGAATTACCAACAATGCGTATAGTACAATAACTACTTTATTTTGTAATATTAGATTAAATACATGATTAATAATTTAGAATTGACTTCCCAACTTGTACTACCTATTAGATTTCTATAAATTCCGAATTTTCAGTAAACGATTTGAATGCCCTTTGCTATTTATAAATAAATAAATAAATAAAGAGGATGGTGTGATTGATACCAATTATAATGAGGATAAAGGAGGAATGTTTTAAAGTGCTCCTTATGAATTTTATGGGAGCCCTGCTATTCTTTTCTATATTTTTAAGGAAAATAAGAATAGCCCTAGTGGACCAAACACTCCCTTTCATGGCCAATTCAAATATGGTGCATCAAAAATAGAGAAGCAAAGCTCTGCAATTCCTATTGCAACAACCTATGGATAGAGTCACCAAATCACAATAAAAAAAGGTGCTATTCCAACAGTCATTTCTCCATAAATAGAGTTAGGCTGTTGTCATAAATCCTAGAATTTGCTTGGAGGATTTGTCTAGGTGTCTTTTTCTTTCCTGTATTCACTATTTAAAACCAAATCATTGCAGTCTATTTAAAAATGGCAAGCATACCCAAATTTCTTAAAGCAACTTTGGTAAATAAAGATCTATGGATTACAAAGTAAGCAAATATATAGTTGCGAGAATGTGATGACATGAATTGATTCCAAGTATGGAGACAAATATTACAAGGATAATTAACTTGAATGAAGGCAAGGACATGCAAAACCCATATTGAAAAGTTATATGTGTAGTGAATGCAAGGGTAGGCAAAGCAAACGGTCATCTCTATGAAGGTGAAATTTTCTACCAATTTATTGAAATTCTACTTTTATGAGAACCTTCCCTCTATGAACAAATGAAATGCATAGTTGCCGGCGAATCTTCAAAACACCCATTACATTTCCTGTAAAGACATAAATTGAGCTAACTTAAATAATAGACGAAATACTCTTTATTCTTAAATAAACTCATAAATCAGTTACTAAGTCTATTTCATTCCACCTTTAAATCCATTGCTTCATTTGATCATTCCATTAAGATCGTAATAAACACAAAATTTCTATAAAAGATAAAGATTCTTTATTCCATAAATCGATAAAAGTAGCATATCAATCATACAATACTTACCTATTTCAAGTTGTCGTAAGTTCAATAACAAAATAATACAAAGTAAAGGGTGAGATGCGTCCGTTGATCTGCAACCCAAGCTATCGTCAATGCAATCTTTAGCATGAAGACGAGAACAAGATTCTGGCACTTTTTCCACCCAACCTTGAAGCTTATGCTTCCCTGAAATTCTTGGTCAATCAAGAATACCCGACCCTGCACGAATTGCTTAGCAAAAGAATTTGAAAGGCAAGATGGAATCTGATGCATGCATAGATGATACATGCATTTTCAATTTTCTAATTCTAGTAAGAAACAAGCATTCATTATCATTCAAGGATATGGTAGAGAGAATAAAATAAAAGAATTCCATCCATTTCAATGGTTTATTCAATTTGATTACTCGACCGAGTATAATGCCATGCACAAAAAAAATAGATAGTTGCAAAAGCAACTATTCTCTCTATAATCCACATTCGGCACCCGTCTGGGAAGGTAACTTTCCACAAACACAAGCCTATCTAGCTTTGTTCACATAAATCTTGAATAAATTTATACAGAAGACAATCTTTCGCCTTTCAATTCTAGCTTCCTATTTCTTGCAAGATAAAAATACAATGCTAAGAAGACAATCTTTCGTTTGAATAGAAATTGATAGAATAAATCTTTTATTACAACCAATCCTATTTGACAAGAAGGAATCTTTTATGGATAAACAAATATACAGCTGAAAGAAAACAATCTTTCGCTTCTATCTTTCAAGCAATTTAAAGACAAGATTAAAATATTAAGAAGGTGTAACACATGTATGTATCTTACATATAAATTGAATAAAATGAGTACACATTCTTTTATTCAATTATCAAAACATTTAAATAGCGCAATCATTAACATGCATTCCATTTCTTATGCTTTAGAAATCTAAGTTTTATATCATCTAAGCTCTCTATCTTTCCATGTGTCTTGGTTCATTTACCTCTTTTCTCGAACAACATACTAATATGTGACTTTCCATGATTTAAGAACTCAACTCACTGATTTTACTAATTTTCCATAACAACAATCTAACATGATGAAAATCCATAAAGCACCTATCTATATGGCCTTTCAAATGAGACACCTAATAACCATCTTTACTTTTCATGCAAGGATCAAATTCGAAAGTGTAAGTCTTTTCTTGTGATATCGAAATAAACTTCACTATTTAAAAAGTCATAATCCTAATATTTCATCTTCTTTTCAGTTCAATTTCAGAGTTTCTCTCTCTATCCTCTTACTCTGTTTCTAGAAGATTGGGTGATCTAATTTCTAAGAGTTTCATTAAGTTTTTATCAACAAACTTTCATAAAATATATCATTATTGCATCTATATTTGCATGATCGTAATTTAAACAATTAAAAATGATTCATATTGCGACTTTAACTCTTCCATTAGAATATTTCATAAATCTAAAACAAGATCATTCTTTATCTCTTAATTCTCTTCAACAAATCATACTATATTTGAGCCTACCTCAAGAAATGCGATCCAGGTCTATTATGACCCTTGATAACTTCAAATTGTCGGCGTTATGTTTGGATTCCAATGCTTTCTTACTCAACGCTCTTCTATCTCACAAGCTCTCTATTACTAGTTCTCATCCTTTGCATATTCTTAAAATTTCTCTAATAATAATAAAATAACTATCACTTAATCAAGAATCCTAACCCCTAAGTTTGATGCTAAATCGAAGATGATCATCATTGATCTTTTACGACATAGTCGTAATCACGTCTAAATCTCCTCTACTCTTCTCTTCCACATTCCATTTCATAATCCTTTGTTGCATCTATCTTTTCCTCTTCCATATCTATTCTTACCTCTCCCTTCTTTTCTATCGATCCTTCACTACTATTTATACTATTCTTATCCTACGTTGGTTGCTATTCTCTTGGCATTTACTTAGCCATAACATCGACACCACTGATAATTATTTTAGTTCTTATAGTTCGACATGACTTAGAACTCTAATGGTTGGATACATGTCAACAAGGCTTGCATCTATTGTTTAAAACATTTAACAGAACTGCTCGCCTCCTTTCCATGTCTACCTATCTTCTCTCACAGATAATGTTTTGTTTTAATCACAGGTACTAGATATTACTGCATGTTGTGTCTACGTGGCTTTTACTTCCTGCCAAGTCGACTAGTATCGACATGAAAAGTTTAGTTAAATTAACTTCTTACTATTCATGTCGATTAAGGTAGATATTGGTGGATTTACATGGGCTGGTAACCCACGTTACCATTAATGCATGCCACATGTTTTGGCAGATTGCAATGTGGATAATCTTTATACAAGTTTAAAGGAGTGGTCGGTGTTATCACCATGTGGTGTAGGTTTTAAAAATGGGAGGAGGGGTGGTCGGTGGTAATATCGACCCCTCCCTTTAAATAAGGGGGGTGGTCGATATTACTATCAACCACCCTTGTTATTGTTTTAATAACTTTCTTTAAACTAACCCACCACCTTATATCTTATTTGCTATTTTTATTTTTATTTTTAATTTTAAATATATTTATATATAAATAATGACTTATCAATTTTAGTCGCTTTCAAATTATATATGTAAACATTAAACTTGTTTATATATATATATATATATATATATATATATATATATATATTATGGATTTTCATAAAATAGTTTAATTCCACAAATATATTTACATATTCGATAATTAAATACGCATTTACCATAAAATGATCAAATTATTTTAGAATTCATATACATATATATAATACGTATATATATTTATTTTAATCTCAAATGATTTCGTAGATATAAACAAAATTCATGAAGTAATCATATTTCACGATAATTAGATATTTATAACTATATAGATATACATGAATATGATTAAATCGATTTCTCATATACATTTATATTTTATACTATTGTCCAATTTACAAAAGTAAACTCATTAGTATAATTTTTCATACATTTATACATATCTAAAAAGAACATAAAAACCTAGGGTCAATATTCGTTTTTGAATCATTTACACATTTTATCTCTTTTAACAATAAAGCATAATATTTCACAATCACTCATACAACTTAGATTTAATTCAAAAACCACTCACATCATGCAATCAATTCTCATGTATAATTATTTAAATCAATCTACTACTCATTCCAAATTCATCATTTCAATTTGAACAAACACTCAAATAAGGTCATTTAAATCACCCATATTTTCAAGATGCAAATTATAAGTCCTAATGTGGCATGTGAGAGAATCCATCTATCCTAACAAAATACAAGAGCTAAGACAACTCTACCTGAACCATGTTCTCGCCTTCATCATTGTTCACCTGTTCCTACATTCACTTGCACTCAATCGCTCATTAGCAATGACGATCCCAATAAAAATTATTATTGATCATTCAATTGTATATAAATCATTTCAGTACATTCGATCTCCTATCTTATTTCATTAACATTTCTATTTTCATTTCATTTCAATTTCATTTGAAAAATACATTATTTTCCTAATTAAATAATTTTGGAAAAATAGGGTTCGTGACATTTCTTGTAACCTAATTATTATTATTGATGGATTAGAAATTTGAAGCTTTTGCCTGAGGAATGTGAAATTTTGTGCATTCATCCAGTGAACATCAAAAAATACAAAATAAAGGATTTTGTTTATTTGTTTCAACCAACAGGCCCCTTGACAGGTACAATTGCATTAGCCACTAAGTAATCCAACATCGTTGTGACCTGACTATAGAGACCTTGGAGTAATTAGTCTTTCAAGATTAATTGCTTTTCAGGAGATGTGGTAAGCATTTCATATTCTACTTGATTGCTAGTGAGTGTGTCAAAACACCCATCAACACATCTCCCACTTTTTGAGAGGGGTTTTTTCCCATATGTTTTTCTCCTTTTCTTTTCTTAGAGAGACTTCATTGGTTTGTACATGGGTACCTAATCAAGACTTTTGTTGTTGGGACCCATTTTTGCATTCATGCATTTAAATTTTTTATAATCACCCTAAGTTTCACTTAAGGGGAAGTGTGTTAGAGCATATTTAACTATTAGTTGTTTATTTACAACTAGTTATGTTTTTTTTTCTTAAGTTCACTTAGGAGTGCTTATTTTAGTTGTGCACCTACTTTAGCTTTTGTGCATCTAGCTAGCTAGAGTTGAGCTTTATTGAGCTCCTCATGCTTGCACTTTAGTTCTCCTAAATTTAACACAATACTTTCTTTATAAGAACATTATTGTACAATTGTAACTCATTCTATATTATTTTCTTATGAGTAATGTAACATTTTTTTGGGCAAATCTCTCTTGTGGAAGGTGTTCTTGTTTGGTGTTTGATCTTGCAAGCTTGTGTTGCAATCTTTTGTATTGCAAAATTCTACATGCTATCAGAGCTTTGAAACTTCAATAAAGTTTAGTTTTCAAATATGTAATTTATTTTTATACCTAGATGATATAAATTGACTTTGAAAAGGGATTTCTATAAACCCCTATTTAAATTTGCCTATTTCAGGACCATACCAAGAACTTCTACAACCACCATATTTTGACATAAATAAAAGTTTGTATTGAACCCTCTTGGGAAAAGATCCATAAGACATTTAAGATTAATGATATTTTTTTAAAAACTTTATGTAATTAATATTTTATTGGTCCTAATCGTTGTTTTAAAAAGCCCTTGTGTAATACCACCATAATTAGACATAAAAGAATTATTAAATAAAAAACTTGATATTTAAAGTTTATGGTCTAGATTCACTATAAATTAATTAAGAAAATAGAAAAAAAAACTAAATCTTAAAAAAAAGTTACATATTTGGAATCTATACAAAGTAATCTTTAATGGTCTTAATTTTAGTGGAAAATTCTATAAAAAAGGGCATCAAACATATGCCAAAAGTTAATATTTTGTTCATTGATCTAACCTTTTACTTGGAAGTCCAAGGATAAGGGTTGGGAATTCAATTCCTTTCCCAACCTGAAACCCAATGCACAGGGCAGGTTGAGTTTTTAAATTTTAAATAAAGGGGGCTCATTGCTGAAATGAGGAACTGTTATTTAAATAATGGGTCCCCATTATGTTTAGCCCATGAAAAATGATTTCATAGTCATTTTAAAAAAAATAAATACTTTGACATATGGGGACTTCTTATTAGCAGAATGGGGCTTTGTTTCAATCTAGGACCTAAAGCATAATGGGGCCTCATTATTATTTGGCTCTGTGCTCCTGAACCAAAACATGACCCCATTTCTAGTAACATTTTACCAAACATACAAAATTACTTTAAATTGGGACTCAACTTCTTTCACTTTCCCACAACTTTATTGGCATAATTCATATCCATTTGAGAGATAAGATAGTCCTTTTTCATTAAGTTTTTGGGTTGATGATACATGTTTTGATCATCTAAGGTCTCATTTCTACTCAATGCAATGTTAGGTAAAATATCATTAAGTAAATACATAATATCATCTTGTCTCAAAACATGTTGATAGTTAAGATAAGATCTAGGAGAATAAGGACATTCTATGTTACTAGATGTTTTGAGAGTTTGAGTGTCAATTTTTGAATCAAGTCCCTCCTACACCAAAGTAACCTTAAGGAAAAATGATTCATTATTACTCTTCAATAGTATATCCCCATGAATCAATAATATATATAAATATCAACTAATTTATCATGAATAAGAAATTCTCTAGGAGAGGTAAAAGAATTATTCATCTCAACATCATTCATAAGAGAATTATCAAAGTTACCGAATGAGACATGCACACTAGATCTTTTATGAAACCCAAAAATTTTATAAAAATATTTAACAATAGCATCATATAACAACATTAAATGCATATGAAATCCTTAAGAAATGATGTAAATGTTGGAAACATCATTCAAACCCTCATTATACAATACATTAAAATGCAATGACTCAATGAAAGTAACATGAAGTGAAATAAGTTGCTTTTCAAAACACGATTTCAATAAATGTAACTAATTAGAAATGTAATCAAATGCAAAAGAACAAACAATAAGATTTTGTAATATCCAAAATGGAAATTAGATCTAAAAGATCTAAATTAGAAATAATGGAAAATTTAAGTAGCATCAAGTCCACAAACACCAACAATCAATACAACTTCAATGCTTGCATAAGCCCCAACAATTATGGAGCATAGCTCAGTCCATTAGAATTTTTACATATGTAAAATATCAGTACAAGAATTTAAGGATTCATATTTATTATTGTTTCCTCAAAAATACTACCAAACGTGCTCCAATCTTTAACCATTTATATTCCTTAGGGGCTTGTCTTATTTCCCCCCATCTTGCCAAAGTACTCTAAGCACTAGAATAAGCGATCCTTATAAACACTTTTAAAGATTAATCAACTTTGGAAGACCATGTTAGCGTGCAGGAATTTCACAAAATGATGATCAACCACTTCTCTTACCCACCTTTTCCATTGAACATTCATTTGGGAAATTTCACATAAAATTATGAACGAACCATATACTTCAAAATGTCTATGCAACATTTAGGATGCATATTAAAGGTGCATCTCAAATGTTGGATAGATGACATTCACCCTTTTTTTCATATGACCTATTGATCAATCATGGACACCAAAGGGTTTGCATAGCTTTGCTGTTTGTTTTGCAAAATATTAGAGACTACATGATCTCACATAGAGCTAACATTATTGTAAATATTTACACTAAAATATATTCTCTCTAAAACAATATTAATAGGTTATATGAAAAAAAGGATGATGCTCCTTAGAAAATTAAAAAAATGAACATGTTCACTAGAAACCAATCAAAAGGTAAGCTATTTCCAATCAATTAGTAACACATCTAAGAGATAGAAAATCCCTACTTATAAATATCCAAATGAGTTACTTCTCCATATTGATGAACCATAGGTACAAACACCACATTTTTTAGGATCTTACACCAACCATGGCTTGGGGGCAATGATCCTATTGGTAAAACCTTAGATGTTTCTCAATCCATAATTATTTAGAATATGTTTTCAATGCAGTTTCAAAGGAAAATATGAGGCCTTATCTATATCTTCTCCTATTTTTTACATAAAATTTCCAAGGATTCACTTTACCTTGCAAATATTTTATGATATTACCAAATCAAAAGTATCATATCTTCTCTTTTCCATCAAGGAGGAACACCGACTACTAGAGACTTGAAGATGCATAGAGTGGACCTCATAAGGATGCATGAAAACATAAGCTTCTTCAAAGCTTCTCTATTTTATAGGGTCATTCATAAGAAATTATATTTGTTTAAAAGAAACATGATTTTAGTAAGTAATAAAACAATCACTCTTGCCGAGGAGAATTAATAATCATTTATATTTTATTAAAATAGAATTTAAGAAGTTTTTTAGTACATTTAAATGTATCTAGATTTGTTGTTTTTTTATTCTTCAATTTTAAAATAAATTTAGAAAGCAAGAGGTTCCTTCACTCTCATAAGTAAACATGGAAAACAAAATTAATTTAGAAAATGTTATCTAATTATATTCATACTAAAATCTATTAATTAGACAATATCCGACTTTTGAAAAAATACAAAATATAGAATGGATTTGTCTCCACATGCATTTAGATTAGTTCAAGATACATCATCATTAAAAATATAAATTTTTTTAAAAAAAATCCCTTAATATCATTAGAAGGCACCTACCAAAAAAAAAGTCTAACCAATCCCAACATTCGGATGATTCAATAGTGCAATGATCAAGGTTGCAAATATGAGAAAGGTTAAATAAGAAACACTAATACACGTCGTTTGATCTCCCTTTTTAGCTCACTTGGCATTTTACACTTGATATGTCCTCGAATAAAAGAAGATTGGATTAGAGCCATTTGTATTAGTGTCAATAAAACATAGAAAGAAATAAAGGGGGGTGGATGGGAAGCAATCCCTTTTGTCCTCCTACCCACCTTGGCTAAAGTTCGGAATTAAGGAAGCTGCTAAGTTTGAAATCAAGGATTTTTAATACATCCCTATTATATCCTATTAGAACCATACAACCAACTTGTTCTATTAACTACATCTGGCACTAAAAATTGAGGTGGGTCCTAGTCCCAATAGAGTGTGACCCTCCCAACTACTTCTAGATGTGAATGAAACCCACACTACCCATATAATCTCCTTTTGAGATTACTCGCTAAATTAATATGTTCCTAACTATACCTCACAGCCTCCTTTTAGAATAGTAATCTATCTCTTGATTAATTAGTTCATTAATGCATTTATTGATAAACCTGCAAAAATAAGCTAAAATAGGGGTCTCATAGTTGCTAGAATAACATCAATTAACCTATTAGAATCATCAAGTAATCAGTTCTAAGAATCCGCCAAGTTAACCAGCTTGCAATTATGATTGCTAGAATAAGCTAGAATAAGTGGGTGAAAGAGTTGAGGTTAATTAATCAGCTTGTTAGTCCTCTAATTAATCAGCTTACTAGAATGACAACAACAAAACTCATTTACTCGGGATTGGATATACATCATGCAATTACTAAATATTTACTTGATTTTTGAACAACATAGAGCCTCGATTTACCGGTCTGAAATTCCACCAATCATAGTCCACCATACCTTTATTACAAATTTGCAACATGTACAAAAGTAGAAAAAGAAAATATCCATACAATTATCAGTTGAATTGAGGACACATCGAATTGTCGTCAGACATAGGCACAGTTGGATCAGTTGGACAAGCAGCAACAAGACAATAGTCTGGATAGTTTACGTTTGATCCCCACCAGTCTGCTTGCCCGGTTCCATTTATGCCAATGTTTTCATACTGCAATGAAAAATAAGCTAAAATAGCCAAGAATGCCACTCCTGCATCCATTCCTGCAGAGAGAATGTAGTTGTGGCGAACCCACCATTTCTTGTAGCGATTGAATATTATGTAATTGAAAATAAATCCCACCAAGCCCCACATTACAAAATTTACAGATCTTGTAGGTGGCATGTTACCAGTAGCTCCTATAAGAATAGGCATATGGATGTATTGCAGGAGTTTTACATTGGGAAATTTTTTGCGGAGTAGCCAGTGAATCAAAGGTGCAACTGCACCTGCCAAAAAGAACCAGTTTTGTTTCTCATATAGTCCCAGGTTTCCGAACATTCTTCTAGGCCCAACTACTCCCCATATAACTGAGGCATTATAGAACACTCTGTCGCCTGGACATGTAAAATTAGAATTTTTCTGGGTACAGATATGAGGAACGGTATCCAAAAGCCACCAAGATGTAAGATAGTATACTGTGGAAGCAATGGCTGTACCTGAAATCTGTTAATTATAGGTAAGCAAGAAATTAGAGATTTCTTAGATTGGAAAATTTGTTTTCCATAAAGATAAATTGAGAACGAACAGTATTACCTGAACCAAGAACATTGAACGCGGAGGAATTTTCATGTAATGACCCAACTTGAAATCCCCCAGAAATGCCAGAGCCTGAACCATGCTGATATACCCATATGTCTTGAACGATACATTGGCAAAAGGCCTGCCCGGATAGAGGTATCCAATAAAATACTCGGTTATTATATTCAGTCCCGGTTGCTGCATCCAAGTAACAGATTCATGGCATTACAAACAAGAAAGAAATGGAAGATTTGTGCTATGAGTGAAAACAGCAACCGAGATGGAGGATTAAAAAGCAGGAATAACACCTGGTTCGTAGTGGCTGTAATGATGCCGATTGGAAGAGTAAAGAAAGAGGCAAGTGCACAGGCGAAAAGAATTCCCCACCACGGTAGCTGAAGCTGTTTGTTGAATCCTTCGCAGGCCCATAGTGCACCAGCCATCATCACTATCAGGACAATTAAAAACCACCATTGTGGAACAGGCTTGTAATTTGTCCTCATCAACCGTGTGTGCACGTCCATACTTGTATCTTTTAAGGTGGCCTTTGTCTGTCGCCATATTTCTCTGTAGTCAAAATAATTATTTCGCATATTAATTATAAGGTTTCATAATTTGAATGAAATGGTGTTCAAGTTCTTTTTATTTTTATTTTAATATTTTTATTTTTGGATTTAATTGTGAACGATTTGTTTTGTATCAAGAATTGTGAATTATATCTGTGATTTTTCTCCTCAAACTTTCTATAATTATGATAATAGATCATAAACATTAATGAACACAGATTTTATATAATTGAATCCAAAAATAACTGATATCTTTAATCTTCCAATTTTATAGAGATGAGTGAAAACAGGGCACATGCTATACATACTTGCCGTGAAAGAGGAAGACATGGCTAAGTGTCGCTGAAAGTGCTGCAAAACCTACGCCGTAGGTAACAGCAAAAAAAGCGGTGAGATGTATTGGGCTGTAGTCATTGTAGGCCTTCTCGTCAAATTCATGATTCGATCCAAGAATTCTGCTCACGTTATATGCTGTACCATCTCTGGCAAATAAAGCTGAGTCGATAATGGGAAATTTCTTGGCATCGTAAACATTGTTCCAGTAGAGGATGGGAGTGAGGACATAGACGATGATGGTGAAACCCACCATAACGTTGGCTATGGCAAAAAATGGAGTTGCCAGAGGAGTCCCCAAAAACCCTGCAATTGTATTCCAGTCCAGCCCAAACGACCCGATTCCCAGTCCATAAAAGCCAGATCCAATCTGCTGAGCTGTAACTGATTTTTTCAATATATAACACAGAATTGATAGGTTTGAAATGACAGGGAAAAACACGTTCGGTATGACATAATATGCAAAGCTGCAGGTCATAACTGTCATGAAAAATTGCATTCTTGTCAAGCCACCTCTGGGTCTCCTTTCTTTCTCGTGTAAGGCCCTGCCAAAAAGAAAATCCTCATTCAATTGAAATACAAATAACCACCATCTTGTGATGGGTCGACTTTAAGTAGCACATTTTTTTTATTTTGAATTGTTCAGGTAGTTTTCTTTCAGTACAATGTATCTATCAATATGATTTAAAATGACCCTTCTAACAGATTAAAACTTAAAATAACCCTACTATTTTCCATAATTTTAAGAGGTTTGGATGTTGCTATAATCACCTGAACAGTGAAACTTGCACAAGATTTGCGGGCCACCACATGTAAGCACCCTCCACCAGAAATCTTCGGAATAATCCAGCCCATCCAAAGCCAAGCATCTGGCAAATTGCAAACACCATTAATCCCAACCAGTACAAGATCTAAGATTCAGTCCTAATTCTTAAAATAATTTTCTCTTGGAAGCTTGACTCCCAAATAACAAGTAAAGTAGTGGTTATCAACATCAAAAGTTGAATTTGTCACCTCACCTGAGTAGTAATAATCAGCAACCATGCTGCTAGGGGATCAATATTTATGTGGTAGAAGGCTTTGATGATGGTGAAAATCCCGACTGCATAGACTCCCCCACTTCCTGCTGAAGCAAATATAGTTATAAGCACGTGCTCTTTCATGTTGAATGGGCCTGGATTCATCGAGAAACTCCATTTTGTTCCAGGGATGTAGAGCTCCTTGGTGGGCAGAACTGCAGCCATAAAACGACCCACAGGCAGTACAGCTATCTGAGCAGCAACTGAACTAATCGTCAATGCAATAGTTCTGTACCCAAAAAACTGGTTCAAAAATGCCAACGACGCACAGCATATAATTCCCAAGAACCATGTTCGAAATGTGAGCACCGGCAGCGTTGGATCGTCTGTTACCGGTACAGTCAGCGCCACTTGTTCAATGGGTGATTGGTCAGGAACTTCAATTTCACTTCCATTCTCCATCATTTTCTCCTTCATCTCAAATTCAACGCCTGCATAAATTCGGGATCACAGTTTTACATATTTTATCTTAAGGAACATTTTTTAATTATCCTACAAATATTTTACAAAATGAAATTAAAAAAAATAGAAACATCCAATCTTAATAAATCTTAAAAAAGGGACATCCAAACTCATCTCAATTTGTTTCACAAAGATTAAGAAACACCCTTTCTCACCCAATCTTATTTGTTTTTATGTAACTCACTTCATTCTAAATAACCAATCTCACCCTGATTTGTTTCAGAAAGATATCTCAATATTTTTTAAGTAACTCAATCTATTCTAAATTTTAAATTATATGGTACAGGAATTCAACAGTTCATATTTATGCGCTTGGTCACAAAAATTTTACCAGATGTGACGCGATCTTTAACCAATTCTATTCCTCTGGGGTTCTCCTCCATCTCGCCAAAGCAATCCAAGCGCTAGAATAACTGATCCATATGAAAACAAAAAAATTAATCAGCTCTATGAAGAATTCCAGAAACACAGACAATGGTGCTACAGCACATATAAACTTTTAATATGAATTCTGAAAACAGGGGATAAACAGAGGTAAATACATAAAACAGAGAATTGCTTAAACATACAAAAAGAAATCTTTTATTCATACAAAACAAATCTTTTATTCATTCATTCGATCTTTCTGAATGATCCGATCTATGATCCATCCTGAGTTATGAAAATCTACGGGAGGCCACTAACAGAAACAACACAGAAAGAAGAAGAATTCATCTGAGGGAACAATTGATCTTTTTGAATGGATATTACCTTATACAAGCTCCATTTGGTAATGGTTGAATCAGGCCTTACATATCCTCAATTCATTGAGATGCAGAGTGTATAAAATATCAAAATGGCGTAGCTAAGCTTTGACATCTCAATGGAGGTGTTTGTGGCTGCTGTTAAGCATCGCCATTTAAGAAAAGTTCATAGCGATACATTCGGAAGCTGTTGGTCGTGATGCGTGGGATTTCAACTGGAATCGGAGCGATTCAATCGGAGATAGTTTGAATACATTTATCGAATCCATCATCTTTAATTCCAAAATCGGAATTTTGATTCCAGCTGACGCAATCCAGTATCTTTTATTCCAAAATGGGAGTTCGTTGGGCAGCCAAAATGGGAAATTTGATTCCAACTGATGCAATCCAATATCTTTTATGAACAGAGATTGGAGGCTTACATGTACGTAACCCAAATTGGATATTCTGTTCCGCTTTTAGGGGTCAGAGATTGAAGTGATTTCGTTACTTTTAACTGTAACATGCTAATTGCAGCTGTGTCTCCATGGAATCATCACCTCTTTCTACCAACGTCGTGTTAGTAATAAATGGAGGTATAAACAATCGATATGTTCTATGTTCACTATTTTTAAGCTTAAAAGCAATGAATTTCAAGACACAAATATTTATAGATATTTTTATTTATGATTTTGTTGCAAAGAATATAAAAACCGGAAGATAAATATTTTAAATTATTAGTATTAATGATACATAAGTATTTATCGTAAGAAAGGGAAATTTATAATTTTAAATAATTTTAATAATAGTTCTTTCTACTGATTTTATAGAAAGAGAAAG